>NW_027508794.1:0-7500 GCF_051911475.1 Siphateles boraxobius
TCATGTCTGGAATTTACACCTGGTATGGTGAAAGCATTTCTCTACCCGAGACCGGGTTATATTCCTAAGGTCCCACTGAATGTTGGGGGCCCAATAGTGCTGCAGGCCTTTTATCCTCCACCCTTTATTACCCCAGACCAGGAACAGCTTAACCTGTTATGTCCAGTCTGGGCTTTAGATGCCTACGTTCACAGAGCTGCCCTGTGGCGTAAATCTGAGCAACTATGTGTCTTTTTTGGGTCACTCAAGAGAGGATGCCCTGCATCTAAACAGGTTATGAGTAAATGGATAGTCGAGGCTATTTAATTGGCTTATGAAGCGGCCAGACAGCCTTCACCTATGGCTGTGCGGGGCCCATTATACTCGGAGTATGGCGGCCTCTATGGCCTTAATTTCGGGTGTTTCCCTTCTTGACGTTTGTAATGCGGCAGGATGGTCCTCTCCGCATACATTTGTCAGGTTTTATGACCTTGTCCTCTCCACTCCGGGGGCGAGGTTGCTTGCTTCTTAGTGTGCGCAGGACTTTCACACAGAATGGGCATTTGTCACTATGGCGTAGTGGGTATGGGGTTCCCACCGCGTCTCAAACGCAGCTCGAGTTCCCTTGAAAGGGAACGTCTCAGGTTACATATGTAGCCCTGGTTCCCTGATAGGGAACGAGACGCTGCGTTTGCCTGCCATACTTCCTGCATGCCCTGATCGGCTTGCTTCAGGTTTTTCAGAAGCTGTCGCGGTCTGATTTCTGGGTTGCTTTATAGTATGTCGTAGCGGGCTTCCATTGGACTGATTTTACACATGCTTCACGACGTAATCACGCAGAGCGTTCCCACCGCGTCTCAAACGCAGCGTCTCGTTCCCTATCAGGGAACCAGGGTTACATACGTAACCTGAGACGTTGTTACGAGCAGATTTTTAGACCAATTCGATTTCGCAGAAATAAAACCAATGGACCGACAAAATGTTCTGCCACTTTTCTGTGTCACATACAGTGTTATAACTCTAATACTATAGAATTAAACAGTTAAGTGACAAATTACTACTCATTAAATATGACAAAACCTTAATCATTCTCATTGCATAATGAATCCATTACTCTCAAGTGTTTTTCTGAAGGATTAGTGTCATTTTATCCTTTTAAGTGACATTGGATATGTTTTACAGTGAATCACCGGCTTTGCATTTCGAGAACAGATCATAGATCTGAAAAGCAGAACGTCTGGAAATACTTCCAGAGTATCGCAGACGTAACTCACTATGTACTCTGCCTAAAATATTTGGACTCCAAATATGCCCAAAAATTCCCAGTCTGACTTTGAAGACTCGCACCATCAAAACAAGCGCCACAGCTCTCTAACCTTTCCAATAAAACAATGGCAAAGTTACAAATGTCAGGCGTATTAGGAAACCTCTCTTAGAGGTTTAGCGAATGCATGAGTTATTCAGGCTTTGAAAACCCAAGGACACTGATGTGCACTTCCTAAACATCGACACAGATTATCACCAGCCAACTCTCATTAAAATATGCAAATCTCCGGTCCAGTTACCAACCAGACTGCACGAGTGTCCGTCACATAAAAAACCTCATTATGAGAGAAGTTTCCACTGAAGTGAGAGTATATGATTACAGCTTTGTTTTTATGACTGAAGTACTAGAAAACACTGACTCAATATTCAGATGAAACATCACATCTCATTTCCTCCTGCCATTCAAGCTTCCCGACATGATGAAGGACAGGACTGTGGTCAGAGGCTGTGAACTGAACACTGCGTTAAAAAATACAGGGGTATTGATGACCCTGGACTGTTGTTTGCTGATGTGGTTTATGAAACTTACAGAGAACACATGCTTTCCTGAAGCCTAGAAACAATGGCAAGTTCCCTTTGGTAAACATTTTGGGTGGAAATCACAGGCTATGACACGCTCAGCTCGCGGTCGACAAACGTTTATGGCGGTGACATAATAAATACACAAAGGTCAAGATTTGAAGATCAGGCCAACAATCGGGGAAAGCCTATTAACATTAAACAATCCTTTTTGTCATTCTTATTACATCATGATGGAAAATCTACAGCAGACGGCTGAATCAAATAAGATGAAGCTGAAGGACCATCATTTATAAAGATGCACAGAATGATCCTGAATGTGAATAAATTATATGGACAATTAATAAAATATTGTGACAGTACATTTAAAGAAATGCTCCTAAATACACTGCATTTTTAGAAAGTTTTTAAATTCGCAAATCATCTTAAAAGTGTAGTTAAACAAGCACATGCACACTGAGTATATATACAGTATATATATATAATTCTGGTCAAAGAAATTATTTTATATATGCACGCATGTATATATGCATGTATAAAATGATGTATAAAATTACATGCATACATGAATGTACATACATACCTACATACATACATATATGACCATATCATATATCATTATTAAAATGTGTGTACAATATTATACTTATATATTATAATACATATTATAATAAATTCTATATATCATTATACAGTAAATATAATTTCAAATGCTAAATAAATGTTGTAAACAGCACAGCTTAATTGAAAACAGGTATTTTAAGATTTTATCTTTTATCTTGGTTTTATCTTAATTGTATTTTTTTTTGGTAAATGCAAAATGTATTATTTTATACAATTTGGACAATATAAATAATTTTGGATTTAAAATAGAAAACAATGTTAGAATTTACTTCAAATAGTAATTAACTTCAAAAATTAATAGATATTTATATTTATTAGTTTAAGGATGAATTAAACTAATGAAGAACTAATAAAAAAATGTATTCACACTTAAAATATGCATGCTTCATTTAGCATACAAATATTGTCATGTTGGCTTCTGCCTTTGTAAATAAGGATGAGATCTGATTGTTTGTGCATTTATAAATGAGGATGAGATCTGATTGTTTGTGCATTTATAAATGAGGATGAGATCTGATTGTTTGTGTATTTATAAATGAGGATGAGATCTGATTGTTTGTGTATTTATAAATGAGGATGAGATCTGATTGTTTGTGTATTTATAAATGAGGATGAGATCTGATTGTTTGTGTATTTATTAATGAGGATGAGATCTGATTGTTTGTGTATTTATTAATGAGGATGAGATCTGATTGTTTGTGTATTTATAAATGAGGATGAGATCTGATTGTTTGTGTATTTATAAATGAGGATGAGATCTGATTGTTTGTGTATTTATAAATGAGGATGAGATCTGATTGTTTGTGTATTTATTAATGAGGATGAGATCTGATTGTTTGTGCATTTATAAAAGAGGATGAGATCCGATTGTTTGTGTATTTATAAATGAGGATGAGATCCGATTGTTTGTGTATTTATTAATGAGGATGAGATCTGATTGTTTGTGCATTTATAAATGAGGATGAGATCCGATTGTTTGTGCATTTATAAATGAGGATGAGATCTGATTGTTTGTGTATTTATAAATGAGGATGAGATCTGATTGTTTGTGCATTTATAAATGAGGATGAGATCTGATTGTTTGTGTATTTATAAATGAGGATGAGATCCGATTGTTTGTGTATTTATAAATGAGGATGAGATCTGATTGTTTGTGTATTTATAAATGAGGATGAGATCTGATTGTTTGTGTATTTATAAATGAGGATGAGATCTGATTGTTTGTGTATTTATAAATGAGGATGAGATCTGATTGTTTGTGTATTTATAAATGAGGATGAGATCTGATTGTTTGTGTATTTATAAATGAGGATGAGATCTGATTGTTTGTGTATTTATTAATGAGGATGAGATCTGATTGTTTGTGCATTTATAAATGAGGATGACATCCGATTGTTTGTGTATTTATAAATGAGGATGAGATCCGATTGTTTGTGTATTTATAAATGAGGATGAGATCTGATTGTTTGTGTATTTATTAATGAGGATGAGATCTGATTGTTTGTGCATTTATAAATGAGGATGACATCCGATTGTTTGTGTATTTATAAATGAGGATGAGATCTGATTGTTTGTGTATTTATTAATGAGGATGAGATCTGATTGTTTGTGCATTTATAAATGAGGATGAGATCCGATTGTTTGTGCATTTATAAATGAGGATGAGATCTGATTGTTTGTGTATTTATAAATGAGGATGAGATCCGATTGTTTGTGTATTTATAAATGAGGATGAGATCTGATTGTTTGTGTATTTATAAATGAGGATGAGATCCGATTGTTTGTGTATTTATAAATGAGGATGAGATCCGATTGTTTGTGTATTTATAAATGAGGATGAGATCTGATTGTTTGTGTATTTATTAATGAGGATGAGATCTGATTGTTTGTGCATTTATAAATGAGGATGAGATCCGATTGTTTGTGTATTTATAAATGAGGATGAGATCTGATTGTTTGTGTATTTATTAATGAGGATGAGATCTGATTGTTTGTGCATTTATAAATGAGGATGAGATCTGATTGTTTGTGCATTTATAAATGAGGATGACATCCGATTGTTTGTGTATTTATAAATGAGGATGAGATCCGATTGTTTGTGTATTTATAAATGAGGATGAGATCTGATTGTTTGTGTATTTATTAATGAGGATGAGATCCGATTGTTTGTGCATTTATAAATGAGGATGAGATCCGATTGTTTGTGTATTTATAAATGAGGATGAGATCCGATTGTTTGTGTATTTATTAATGAGGATGAGATCTGATTGTTTGTGCATTTATAAATGAGGATGAGATCCGATTGTTTGTGCATTTATAAATGAGGATGAGATCTGATTGTTTGTGTATTTATAAATGAGGATGAGATCTGATTGTTTGTGCATTTATAAATGAGGATGAGATCTGATTGTTTGTGTATTTATAAATGAGGATGAGATCCGATTGTTTGTGTATTTATTAATGAGGATGAGATCCGATTGTTTGTGTATTTATAAAAGAGGATGAGATCTGATTGTTTGTGTATTTATAAATGAGGATGAGATCCGATTGTTTGTGTATTTATAAATGAGGATGAGATCTGATTGTTTGTGCATTTATAAATGAGGATGAGATCTGATTGTTTGTGTATTTATAAATGAGGATGAGATCTGATTGTTTGTGTATTTATAAATGAGGATGAGATCCGATTGTTTGTGTATTTATAAATGAGGATGAGATCTGATTGTTTGTGTATTTATAAATGAGGATGAGATCTGATTGTTTGTGTATTTATAAATGAGGATGAGATCTGATTGTTTGTGTATTTATAAATGAGGATGAGATCTGATTGTTTGTGTATTTATAAATGAGGATGAGATCTGATTGTTTGTGTATTTATAAATGAGGATGAGATCTGATTGTTTGTGTATTTATAAATGAGGATGAGATCTGATTGTTTGTGCATTTATAAATGAGGATGAGATCTGATTGTTTGTGTATTTATAAATGAGGATGAGATCCGATTGTTTGTGTATTTATAAATGAGGATGAGATCTGATTGTTTGTGTATTTATCAATAAGGATGAGATCCGATTGTTTGTGTATTTATAAATGAGGATGAGATCTGATTGTTTGTGTATTTATAAATAAGGATGAGATCCGATTGTTTGTGTATTTATTAATGAGGATGAGATCTGATTGTTTGTGTATTTATAAATGAGGATGAGATCTGATTGTTTGTGCATTTATTAATGAGGATGAGATCTGATTGTTTGTGCATTTATAAATGAGGATGAGATCTGATTGTTTGTGTATTTATAAATGAGGATGAGATCCGATTGTTTGTGTATTTATTAATGAGGATGAGATCTGATTGTTTGTGCATTTATTAATGAGGATGAGATCTGATTGTTTGTGTATTTATAAATGAGGATGAGATCTGATTGTTTGTGCATTTATTAATGAGGATGAGATCTGATTGTTTGTGCATTTATAAATGAGGATGAGATCTGATTGTTTGTGTATTTATAAATGAGGATGAGATCCGATTGTTTGTGTATTTATTAATGAGGATGAGATCTGATTGTTTGTGCATTTATAAATGAGGATGAGATCTGATTTTTTGTGTATTTATAAATGAGGATGAGATCCGATTGTTTGTGCATTTATAAATGAGGATGAGATCTGATTGTTTGTGTATTTATAAATAAGGATGAGATCTGATTGTTTGTGTATTTATAAATGAGGATGAGATCTGATTGTTTGTGTATTTATAAATGAGGATGAGATCTGATTGTTTGTGTATTTATAAATGAGGATGAGATCCGATTGTTTGTGTATTTATAAATGAGGATGAGATCTGATTGTTTGTGTATTTATAAATGAGGATGAGATCTGATTGTTTGTGTATTTATAAATGAGGATGAGATCCGATTGTTTGTGTATTTATAAATGAGGATGAGATCCGATTGTTTGTGTATTTATAAATGAGGACGAGATCTGATTGTTTGTGTATTTATAAATGAGGATGAGATCTGATTGTTTGTGTATTTATAAATGAGGATGAGATCCGATTGTTTGTGTATTTATAAATGAGGATGAGATCCGATTGTTTGTGTATTTATAAATGAGGATGAGATCTGATTGTTTGTGTATTTATAAATGAGGATGAGATCCGATTGTTTGTGTATTTATAAATGAGGATGAGATCTGATTGTTTGTGTATTTATAAATGAGGATGAGATCTGATTGTTTGTGTATTTATAAATGAGGATGAGATCTGATTGTTTGTGTATTTATAAATGAGGATGAGATCTGATTGTTTGTGTATTTATAAATGAGGATGAGATCTGATTGTTTGTGCATTTATAAATGAGGATGAGATCTGATTGTTTGTGTATTTATAAATGAGGATGAGATCCGATTGTTTGTGTATTTATAAATGAGGATGAGATCTGATTGTTTGTGTATTTATCAATAAGGATGAGATCCGATTGTTTGTGTATTTATAAATGAGGATGAGATCTGATTGTTTGTGTATTTATAAATAAGGATGAGATCCGATTGTTTGTGTATTTATTAATGAGGATGAGATCTGATTGTTTGTGCATTTATTAATGAGGATGAGATCTGATTGTTTGTGCATTTATAAATGAGGATGAGATCTGATTGTTTGTGTATTTATAAATGAGGATGAGATCCGATTGTTTGTGTATTTATTAATGAGGATGAGATCTGATTGTTTGTGCATTTATAAATGAGGATGAGATCTGATTTTTTGTGTATTTATAAATGAGGATGAGATCCGATTGTTTGTGCATTTATAAATGAGGATGAGATCTGATTGTTTGTGTATTTATAAATAAGGATGAGATCTGATTGTTTGTGTATTTATAAATGAGGATGAGATCTGATTGTTTGTGTATTTATAAATGAGGATGAGATCTGATTGTTTGTGTATTTATAAATGAGGATGAGATCCGATTGTTTGTGTATTTATAAATGAGGATGAGATCTGATTGTTTGTGTATTTATAAATGAGGATGAGATCTGATTGTTTGTGTATTTATAAAT
>NW_027508794.1:10000-85000 GCF_051911475.1 Siphateles boraxobius
AATGTGAACATCTGTGGGAGGAGGCTGTATACTTCCAGAAGTGATTCAGGGTTAAAACACAAAATGACCTTAAACATACAATATAATCACTTTTCCACTCTCGCTGATAGTTGAGTAAACGCTCTTATCACTGCGCTGACTCATTATGCCATTATCATTGACTCGAGTCGAAGTCAAGGCATTGCCTCATAAAGTAGGCCGGTCAGTCTGAGGAAACACTGCTGTTTGTGTGACTTACTGTACTACTGATGTAATGCACATATGCATTTCAGTTAGCTATATATTAAATGAATTCTACGGAGCCCCTAAAAGGACATAATGATTAGATGGTAGAAAATTAGATGGTAGAAAAAAATATAGGGGGGGGGGTTTGAGTTTTTTCCTCCAAACTCATATTTTGTTTCATCACCATGTCCCTAAGTTTAGGGGTTCGGTAGAATTCGTTTAATTTATATAGTTAAATTACATGCATTTCGGGTAAACGTAGCTATTTGACTGAAATATAGTATGAAATTAATCAAAGCAATATACATATATACACACACACACACACACACAAAAAAAAAATAAAAAAATAATACATACATATATATATATATATATATATATATATATATATATATATATATATATTCGTTACATTTATATAGTGCTTTTCTCTGCCTTCAAAGTGCTTTACATGAAAGGGGGAATCTCCTACACTGTGTATATATATCATCATATAAAATAAATGTAAAGTTCAACAGCTCATATAACATATAATCCCAAACTGGGGAATAGAAAGAAAATATGGATAAAGGGAAACGAGAGAAAACTCAACCTTTTTGTATTTTCTGTGGAACATATCAAATAACTAATACTCTGCAGGAGCTGAACACATTATATGTGGTGCCATAAATGATATTAAAATAACAGATTAAAACCGGTTTATTAATAACAGGTTAAGTCGGTTTCATGAGCTTAAGGGGAGTTATTGATAAAGCCTGTGGAGCTGAGTTGGTCTGAACGCAGCACAACTTAAAATAGCACTTCAACACAAACAGATTTGAGTCATTTTGATGTGTAAATAGCAGCCCACACTTTAGCCTGATTAGGAACAATAAAAAAAATAACTGTTAAGTTGTGGTCACTAAAAAAAAAAACATGTTCCTCATTGAGATAACTTTGAATTTATAAGCCTGGAAGTACTTTCACTGAAACCGATTCTGCCAGTGATTTTAGAGCCGGCGGCAGGAACAATACCGTTCTGTTTGTCCCTGTTGAACAAGCATTACTCTTCCTGCTACAGCATTATCCAATGAAAACACAGGCCAGTGACGTCTCACAACACTGATGATGTCATCTCATTACAGAGGTCCATCTGCTTTTATAGATGTTTGCTTTCTGTGACTGCACCAGTCGCTTCTTTTATAGACAAACAAAAGTCGTCTGAGCGCATCCATGATGTCATAGCTGACGTGATCTCGGGATGATAACTGAGGTTTCTGTATGGGAGAGAAGGCACGGGAAATGGGAAAATGAGTGCAAAATGTATAATGCGTAATTAAAGCCGATAATTAGGGATGATTGGATAAAATTTCTTGAGGAGATCCAAAGTCTTAGACCACCACAGTAACACGCGTAAATAAGTCCACAGCGATGACGTATTCAAAAGAAAATGCATAATCCCACATCCTACTTTAAAGAAAGATTGAAAATCCATGCCAAAATCAAGTTGACTGAACTCCAACCAGTCATTTATTAACAAACGAGCATAAAAAAAGTCAGAGTTACAGTTTACCGTTGTCTATCAGAGCTCAACAAAGACAGTCTGGTACCGCTGGACACACACGTGATCATACGCATCAGGGCCTTTAATAGTGTGGCTTCAGACTAATCAAATCAAAGCAAACAAATGAGATATTGCCTGCATGATATTGGATTGAGAGATACAAGTAAAGTGACTTTTAGCTGAGGACGGGTTGCAGGGAGACAGCACTGATTTCAGAAAACCTGTGGGAATGACTAATGCTTGAGTCTGATGGATATTTATAGAAAGAAACTGGAGTTCAAACTGAGTCCTGTGCATCCACACGACCAGTCAAAAGTTCGGGTGACACTTTATTTTAAGATGTCCGTAACTGTAAAAAATAAACCGTATTTTTTACGGTAAAAAAACGGCAGCTGTGGCTGCCAGAGCTTTACAGTCAAAAATACGGTAGCAACATTATTGGTTTACAGACTTAACTTAAAATTTACAGTAATAAACCGTATTTCATTATCTGATATAGTGTTAACTTACCGACCTATTGAAGTATTAATATCTGTTTTGTACCATTGTAAAACACTGACAACCAACAATCACAGCAGTGATGAAAGTCACATGATCAATCAAAGCTCATCACAAGCACCACGTCAACAAGAAAGTTAACACTATTATATAGAAGCTGCACAGTGTCCTTCGCACAAACATTAAACACCATCATGGTAACACACATGAAATTTTAAAAATACAATAAACATTAATTTAACAACATTAAATGTAACATAAAACCCTAATGTACATAACTGATTAGACAAAACAGTTGAAGAAACAGTTATTTCAACAAAAATACATCAAATGTGAAGTGTCACGCAGGGAATTGTGGGAATGTCAATGAGTGGTGTTTTTCACTTTCAAAAAACTATAAATTTAACCGTATTTTACGGTAAAATTACATTAAATGTACCATTAGATCTATCACAGTTATTTACTGTATATAGTAAGGCAACTTTCTGTTAACCAATTAACAGTTTTTCACTGTAGCATTTTTATAGTCTTTTACCGTTAAATTCACGATAATTTTTTACAGTGTTGTTACAATGTCACTTTACATTTAAGTGGTATAATATCAATTAACAACATGTACTTACTATGTAACTAGGGTTAGGATGAGGGTTTGGTTTAGGGTTATTTGCATGTTATTGTGCATAATTTACTGTAATTATTACAGTACATGCATGTAACGTGTAACAAGGACACTAAAATAAAGCGTGAACAAAGTTTGAAATAATTAAGACTATGTTTTAACAAAGTCTCTTCTGCTCACCAAGGCTGCATTTGTTTGATGAAAAAATCAGTAAAATTATTCCATTTAAAATAACTTATTGTAATTTATTCCTGTGATCAAAGCTGAATTTTCAGCATCATTACTCCAGTCTTCAGTGTCACATGATCCTTCAGAAATCATTCTAATATGATGATTTGATGCTCAAGAAACATTTATGATTATCAATGTTTAAAACAAGCATTCACAAGCATTCAAGTCTTAGGTAAGTAAACAAAAAAAAAGGGAAAAAGAAATGAATACTTTTATTCTGCAAGCACGCAATAAATTGACCAAAAGTGACAGTAAAGATATTTCTAATGTTACAAAAGATTAAATTTCAAATAAATGCTGTCCTTTTGAACTTTTTTATCCATTGAATAATCTGTGTGTGGGTGGGGGAATATTTTTGTGTATTTTTGTTTACACAAAAATATGAAGCAGCAGCAAAAACACTGATAATAATAAAAACCATTCTTAAGAATCGAGCACCAATAATAATTGAGCAGCAAATCATAATATTACAATGATGTCTGATGGATCATGTGACACTGAAGAAAACTTTCGATACTGTATCTGTCGAGAACCTGCTGCCACTAACCTGGTTAGTTCTTGCTCAGAAGCAGCGTCAGGCAAAGTGATAGTGGCTTTCGATTCTGGAAAACTTTTACTTGTAACTTGCATCAGAAAGTCTGCGAAGAGTCCGTGGGCGTCCCGTCAGCTTGAGCACATTCCTGCCAGAAACCCTGCTAAAAACCACACATTACATCAGTGAGCGATGGCCCTAAAGAACTGTTTTCTAGCATAAACACCCACACACACACACACACACACACACAGACATTCAGAACTTACATACAAACAAGTCTCCTCCAGCTGTGTGACCTTTGCACACGAAAGGTCACCGTCCTGTCCTTGCGGTCACCTGTTATTTCAGTTTCCGTCATTGATAATGATGTAATTGACCCACTGACCCCAGAATTAACCTTTAACCCGTGTTGCCTGACATAACGGAACCATCACCTGAAATCCCATGACCCTTCTTTTAGGCCAGGAAGTGATGTTTCTATTTTAGGAGGCCAGATGAGGCCAATATGTGTTTTGTTTTTTTCCCCTAGGCTTCTCGATACTGATAGTATCCATTTCCAGTTCAGCTAAAACGGAAAATTCTGTCATCATTTACTCGTTCCAAACCTGTATGACTCACTTTCTTCTGTGGAACATTAAAGAAGATAGTTTGAAGAATGTTCACTTTCATTCACATTCATTTCACTTTCGTTCACTTCATTTCCCTTACAATGTACAATATAACAATTTTGTGCATTCATATGCTGTTGAATCAGATGAAATGGTTACAAAAACTTACATTTGAGTTTCTACAGGCTTCAGAAGATTAAATAACATTTATTATGATTTTTTTTTAGGGTTTGCATTGCCTTTCATTTTAATGCTGAAAAGTAGTGTAGATTTGAAAGGATTTTTCCACAGAAATTGCTTGTAAAGTTCACAAATTAGGTAACACTTTATTTTACAGTGTCCTTGTTACATAATTTACATGTACTTACCATAGTAATAACAGTAAATTATGCATAATTACATGCAAGTAACCCTCAAACAAATCCTAATCCTACACTAACCCTATAGTAAGTACATGTAGTTGCTTAATATTACTCAGTACTTAAATATACAATAACACTGCAACAATCACACCTTAAAATAAAGTGTATCAACAAATTATTAGAAAGAAACGGCACGTTACATTGAATTAAACATGACATTTTTAAGTTAAAAAAGACTGAAATAGTATTTTCTTGTAATGCGTACTCCAATAATCTTTGTTTATACAACTTCGAAAACGCAGTGAACGACTACATTTCTATGTTTTTAACAAAACAACAAATAGAAAATGGGGTGTTAAAAAAACAGACAGCATCAAGATAGCATGCATTCATAAAGAAAAGAACAAAAATAGTTCTAGACTGTAAAGTTGCCAACTGATTACATTGATTATTCAAACAAATGAAGCAAATAATTAAGCAGGATCTTAAAAGGAACATCTCTGAATCGGATTTAATAACTGAATGAACTTTTTTATTCACCGGGGAACTTCTAATAAGCGACTCGCGGATCGAATGACAAAACGGAGCAAGAGGACAATCCGAGCAATTTCAGGGTCTTGCTGATAATAATCCGAGCAGCTTCGGCTTTCCGGCACGGCGAGACCAACAAAGCTTTCTTTGAACAGAGCTAGAGAGCAACATCTCAGTCTCAGTTATTATAATCAAGGCCTTTAAAATGAAGAGGGCAGAAACAAGGCTCTCCTGAACGCTTATCCTAACGCTTCATTGTGTTTTTCGAGCAGAACCAGCGTTGTTGTACACTTAACTCAGAAAAACACCTCCACGCAGGAGGGCGGAACGGATGGATTATGGGATTTATCCAGGAGTCATTTCTTACCGAGTAACAGGACTCCGTGGCAGGAGGACAGGCAAAATTGCGGCGAGGTAGACGTTAAACGCTGGAAAATTAGGGAGGGGTAACACTATCTACCCACTTACAAATGTCCGATAATCCGGTACATGTGCAGGCCACTGAGGAGATACTCTCCCTTTTAAGCCCCCTTGTCAGTCCCAGCAGATCTTACAGCATTTGGCATGAACACAAAGTCACATGCAATTAAGTTTGCAATCCTGACAAAGCCTCTCTAGGGATGCGGGAACCACAAAAGTGGGAAACTCCTATTTGTTGGGTTAGTAGCAAGCAATGCAAGACACTGTGATTCAGAGTGATGCAGCAGAAGTGAGTATTAGCCCTTTTAATCCGGGCTTTAAGCGCTGGCCCTTCTTACATATGCAAGTGGAGGATGAAATGGCAAATATCTGATGGCTGACTGAATCTCTTCATTAATCAAACGCCTCTGACGTCAATCGTGTAGAGTAATAGCATCCAGCAAAAGAGAAAGCATCAATCTGCAATCATTAAAAAGCCATGCTTAAATAATGATTTATGAAACTCATCTGTAATAAGTATGATAACACTTCTGCATGCTCTATTATAGATTATTATGGTGTAAAATGAAACTAAATAAATGTTCGTTATGCCATGAGGATTATTTTTATGTAAATGTTTGCATGCATATGGACTGCGGTTACGGTTTGCAGTTGATGCTATATGAGCGTCAGCGGCAGAGATTTCACTCGTTTTCACTGCTTTTAGTTTGAATAAATACTGAGACATAGAATATCAATTAATTTACAGAATCCGAAATGCAAACCTAGAAATGTATTTAAATAAATACATACATAAAATGTAAAAAAAAGAACAAAAAGATAAATAAATAAATGTAAGAAAAAAAACATAAATAAATAAATAAATAAAAATGCAAGAAAAAGATAAATAAATAAGGAAAAAGGGAGAAAAAGATAAATAAATAAATGTAAGAACAAAAATATAAATAAATGCAAGTGAGAACAAAAAGATAAATAAATAAATGTAAGAACAAAAAAATGCATAAATAAATAAATAAAAATGCAAGAAAAAGAAATAAATAAGTAAGAAGTGTGAAAAATATAAATAAATAAATGTAAGAACAAAAAGATAAATAAATGCAAGAGAGAACAAAAAGATAAATAAAGAAATAAATGTGAGAACAAAAAGATAAACAAGCAAATAAATGTCAGGCCATTCTTGATATTGCAGCATCATATTAAAAAGAGAAGCGCTGCCACTGGTCTATATTTATACTGTCCTTGCTTTCACATTCTAAATGATCTTTACCTAAATGTCCCAAGTCCTGTCAGTTTTAGTTTTTACAGGATAATTTACATGAGAGAAGGACGCAAGCTGAAGACGCCACAGCTCTGGAATATTCTCCAGTGTCCTGTGAAAAACAGCAGCTCCTGTCCAGGGCCTAGGGGAAAATCTGTCTCTATTTTACTTTCCGAGAGCCAGGTGAAGAAAGAGGGATAAATGGGAGTCATAATGGGAGTCATAATTTCCCGTCGGCGACAGCAGAAGACAGGACGGAGTGTGTCATGTGTGATGACAGAGACTACAGCATCCTAAAGAAAACCGTGCACGAGGATGATGTCGTCTGTGTGTGTGTGTGTGTGTGTGTGTGTGTGTGTGTGTGTGTGTGTGTGTGTGTGTGTGTGTGTGTGTGTGTGTGTGTGTGTGTGTGAGTGTGTGTGTTGGACGCTGAACAGAAGCAGGAGATCTGGTCAGTGTACGTGTACGTGAGCGGGTCACACACACATCCACCTCATTTATTACTAAGTGACAGTTCCACACTAAACTAAATGAGGCTTGACCTGCCACCTGCATGTTTATGCATTCATTCAAATGTCTTAATTGCGTGTGTGAGATCAAGTACATAATGCATGGATGGGAAGGCCTCAAAGAGAGTCCGCGTGCCTGGGTGTGGCCGAGTGTGTGTGTGTGTGTGTGTGTGTGTGTGTGTGTGTGTGTGTGTGTGTGTGTGTGTGTGTGTGTGTGTGTGTGTGTGTGTGTGTGTGTGTGTGTGTGTGTGTGTGTAACACAGCCGCCCCTCATTTATGAACGGCCATCTCTCCAAACCACACCAAACGCCGCGGGCTTGTGGAAGCATGAAAATGCACAGAGCGCTCATAACATTTTCCACCATGTGAACTTTTGTTTTGTTTGACACTGCTGTTGTAATATGTGTGCATGGCTTATTTTCATTTGGAAATTTCTCTGGCTTGTTTGTCGCATCGGGTTTTGGGATTTTTTTCCTTCACCCCAGCACCACAATGCTGACATAATTCAAAATAATTGCAGAATGTGCTAATTAGTAATTAATACTGCAATGTATGAGTTTATCTTATGATTCAAATGAGCAGTGGAAACCAAACCAGGGTTGTTATAGTTAACTAAAACCATAAAAAAAGTATTTCATTACTTAAAAAAAAAAGTTACCTGAAAAATAAATAAATAAATAAATAAATACATAAATGTTAACTGAAATAAAAAAGTAAATAAATGTAAGAGCAAAAATATAAATAAATGTACAAAATTAAATATAAATAAAGCTATTTTGCAAAGGCAACATTTCTCATTTTCTAGTTTAACTTGATGTACTAAAATAACTTAAACTCAAATTATGTTGTTTATATAATTGTATAAAATTATATAATATATATATATATATATATATATATATATATATATATATATATATTGTTTATATTGTGTTCGTGTGTGTGTATATATATATATATATATATAAACACACAATATAAACAATATATATATATATATATACATAGTATTCATTACTTCAATGAGCTCATTGTTTGTCCGTTAAATTATTACATTGTTTAAATTAATATATTTTTAGCTGAATGTGACTGTATATGTACATTTCTGAAATACATAACTTCTAAATTGTAATATGGACTCATGCACTTTCTGTAAAGCTGCTTTGAAATGATGTGTATTGTGAAAAGCGCTATACAAATAAACATGAATTGAATTGAATATATATTTATGTAATTTTATTACATAAACATAATAATATATAATAACATAATAACATAATAATATATAATAACTGTCACGGTCCCCAGCTAGTCACCACCTCCTCACTACATTTCCCATCATCCTCCCTGGCCCTCACCTGCACATCTCCTCATCACAGGCAGCATAAACACACACCTCACACAGTCCAACACAATCTCATGAAAGAGCGTATCTATACCACCAATGTTATTTCTCGTTGCATTTATACGGCAAAAATGTTTTTTTGCATGCATATGCTACGCACTGAAAACCCTTGGTTTGGATTAGGGGTGGGGATGCGTGCGTATTACACGCCATAAAGTGCATATCATACGCGTGAGAAAACTGCGCATCATATCCATGCAAAAACTATATTTGGCATATAAATGGCACGAGAAATAACATTCGTTGTATAAATACGCACAGTCACATTGTCTGGTCTCGTTTTGAGTAGGACTCACTTACCCGTTCACACTTACCTTCTACAAGTGTGTGTCTCCGTCTTCGATCCTGTTCTTCCAAGTCTTCATCGTCTCCCTCCTTGTGCTCCAACCACTCTGCCTGCACCGGTGTGTGTGCTCCCGCTGCAACCATCCTGACATCCACAACCTCCATAACCATCTGCAGTATTACCATTCTCCATTCCTCCCAGACTTTATCAGCGATCCGCAATTCATAGTTCCTCTTACCTTCAATAAAACCCTTTCTCCTCATTAACATCCTTGCTGCGAGTCTCTGTTCCGTAACAATAACATAATAATATATAATAACATTATATAACATAATGACATATACATATATACACACACACACACACACACACACATACTGTATATATATATATATGTCTATATATATATATATGTCTACACTGTCTATAAATTATTCTGTATTATGTAGGCCTTTATATGCATTACATTCTATAAATATAAAAATAAATTGTTTTGACGGGTTTAAAAAAAACTAATACAAATTACAAAGAACACAACAAAATAACTTTAACTAAAATAAAAATGGAACATATCCAATAAAAAGCAATTCAAATTATTAAAAACTATAATTGTATCTCAGCGATATGATACTCAAATATCACTAACCCGAACAATGTTTAGTTGAAGTTCAACTTTGCTGCAACAGAATCAGGCGTCTTTTACGAAAAGGGCAAAAACCGAGTGAAAAAAGACAGATGATGGTCTATCTGTCTGAAAAGCAAGGGAACGACGTGAGGACGCTCTTCTGGACTGACTCGCAGCTGTTTCTGGGTATAAGAGGAGCGTTAGGTTAAGCCCATTTCCCACAGGCAGTAATTGCTATAGCAAATGTCTCTTAATGCAATTGAAGTAATGCATGCTGGTTTCTGGACGGGCCAGTCTGGGGCGGCTTCACTTCATGAGGAGTGACAGACTTATATTCCATTACCACTATTAACATCCATTCTGCTTTTCAAATAACAGGAGAAACCACTGTAAACACTGGGACAGATCAGTGTGTGTGTGTGTTTAGAGCACAGATAATCACATTATTTTCCAAATGTTTGACATCACTCTTCAGAACTGCGCCAGAATGAAGCTTAAAGGTATTTCATGGGAAAATGAATAAAAAAGGGGTAAAACGCCTTCAACATCTCAATCCAAAGACGAGAGAGAGAGCAGTTTTGGGGAATTTTACTTTCAAAAGGGGAGAGCAGGGAAATTTGCAATTAACCAGCAGAAGTGAGGTGGGACAAAAGAAAACTTAGTTTTGCTGGTGATGCAAACTCTATATAGAACTGCAATGATAAAAAAAAAATATATATATATATATATAAAGTTATAAATAAATAATAAAAGGTAACACTTTATTTTACAGTCTCCTTGTTACATGTTACATGTACTTACCATAGTAATAACAGTAAATCATGCATAATTACATGGAACTAACCCTCAACCAAATCCTAATCCTACCCTAACCCTATAGTAAGTACATGTAGTTACTTAATATTACTCAGTACTTAAATATATAATTACACTGTAACAATGACACCTAAAAATAAAGTGTAACCTAATAAAATAATGTAAACATTACAAAATAGAATAATATATAAAATATAGTAAATTGGATATTCTGTGTACACTTGAAAAATATTTACTCATTACTTGAAAAAGATCATAATATGAATCACGGGGAACCAAGATTTTTCATTTTAAAAATTATGTACTTATTGTACTATAAATAAATAATTTGAATAGTACCTGTGACACATAACCCTCTACCCTGAGAAAGAGCATGTGATTAAATGGTAACATCAGGAATAATCGAAGGGAGATGAGGCTGTTTTGGACTGGAGCTGACACTGATTCAAGCAAATATGATTTGGGCTGCTAATTCCAGTCATGTGAATGAAGAGATTAATTAGTGGGAACACTGGGATCTGAAACAGTGGCGATACAATCGCTTCAACCCCACCCCCCAAAATCTTTTCTCTCGTCCCTCACATCCCCATTTCCGTAATTAATTCAGCCGAGCACTAATTACTGAAGGCTTTTCCCAAACACAGTGAGGGGGAAGGAAGATAATCAAGTCCCATTGCTCCACAAAAAAGAAAGAGAAAGAATGCCATTTTGGAGGAAAAGAGGTGGAAAAATCTAATAAACAAATTTGTTTAGTTCATTTCGAAACCCTGGAGGGTTTGAGGCCGGGGAAACCGCACTCTCTCCATCCCATTTCCACAGCAAATTGATATTCCTCTCCACAGCCCGATCCTTTCAGCCGTTTCTCTTTGATGAAGTTCTGAGGGACAGCCGGCCGACACTGACATCACGACAGCACAATGCATCGTGGGAGAGAACAGGCATGGCATTGGTGAAGAGAGTCATGGGGAGTTGGCCATATGCAGATGAAGAGGGGCGCGCATTTCATTTACTAATTCTCAATGTTGTTACGAGTGCATAGTGTGTTTTCCAACTGTAAGAACGGCTGCTTGAAGTAGCCTTTAATGAGTAAATAACTTTATAAAAATTTTCTCCATTTTGGTTTGGTTTGCATTCTTCCTGCATAAATGTGATTTCATCTGTACACACTTAACGGGATAGTTTACCTAAAAATTAGCATTGGTCATCATTTACTAGGTGAATATGTTTCCATCATTCTTACAGAAAATAAAAATCTGACAGAAACATATCGTAAACCTGTGTGAGTTTCTTTCTACTGATGAATAAAGATATTTTAAGGAAACTCAAATTTTTTTTGTTTTTGACCCCATTGACTTTCATTGTATTGACAAAACATTGTTCAAAATATCTTGATTTTTGTTCCATAGAAGTCATATAGGTTTGTAAATAATAGCAGAATGATTCTTTTTTGGGTGTACTGTCCCTTTAACAGCCGCCTGTTGTTGTCTCTTTTCCTCTTTCACAAACACACAAACATGACAACGAAATCCAGTGGAGTTGTTCAGGGCAACGCAACATCTCAGAAAGAGCGAGTGAAGGGGAGGCTATGATGTCATTGTTCCGGGGGCCCCGTGTAGGGTGTGTGTGTGTGTGTGTGTGTGTGTGTGTGTGTGTGTGTGTGTGTGTGTGTGTGTGTGTGTGTGTGTGTGTGTGTGTGTGTGTGTGTGTGTGTGTGTGTGTGTGTGTGTGTGTGTGTGCAATGAGATCCTACTGGAATGATGTCACCTTTTGTTGTCCATCTCCATTCAACATAGCCGATCTGGCCTGAATTGAGTCCTGAGGAGAAAAGTGTGAGAAACTGCAGGCTAAGTTAGAGGACATGCTAATAGCGCTAGCTATAAAGATGTCATCAAACTCAGCTTAACCTCCACAAATATCAGACACTGGCCCTCCTGGACAATCCTGATCTTGATCCCAACATTAAGAAGCCTCTGAATGCACAATGCGATATTAAGGGAAGCTTTTCAATAGCTGTAACCATCAAAAGTTGCAAATTAATCTATCGGGAAATTGTAAAATTGCATAAAACATTTGAAATTAAAGCACCGTTTCAATGTGCTCAAGAGAACAAAATCTTCACTTTCTAGGAAACTGCCGCAAAGTATCAGTGCAACCAGGGAAGCCTATGACTATGGAAGCTTATGGGTAGCAATATTCAATTTGAAATGTATTTTGCAAAATGACAATGCAATATGTAAAATGACAACGCATTTCTGTATTTAAATTTACATTTTCCATTACATTTGTGCAAGGTTTGGTGCAAAATGAAAATTCAATTATTTAATTTACATTTGCCATTTAATACACTCATTTTAATATGTAAATTGAATACATATTTTAACGCTTTATAAGTTGCAAAATTAAAATGAAAACATATTACAGAAATTATTAAATTATTAGATATGTTCAACATGTTCAAGAAAAACTGTAGCAAAATGATCATTTAAATGTTATTTTTCTTAATTGCATTTATACTCACATTTAGACAGATTAGACATTTAATTACAGATGATGAGGTCACACCCCCGACCTGCTCCACATTCACCCAAAATAAACTGGGTCTTCTATTAATTTGACCCGTCAGATTCCGTAACCCTATATATGTATTAATATCTGATCAATATGCTTTATAAAATAGAAAGGGGAGATGGTCACACATCACATGAGTCACTTAATTTAGCATTGCATTCAATATATAGGCCTATACATTTGTAAGGAAAAACTTTGATCTCCAACATTAATGGGAAATTACTTAATAATATAATAAGAAATAAGATAAGAATAATGTAGACACTAAACGGGTGTCCTTATAAGGCAGAAAATTCTCCCAGATTTTCCAACATCGCACTTGTTCAATCACATGCAGACGCGTAAAAATCTTCGGAAACGCTACAATTTCTCTGTTCATGCTCCACTTCTTCTGCCATTGAATTTAGCGCTCGTATCAGCTCTACCGTCGCTATGATTCCTTCCAACACCTCTAATTGAATTTTCATTTTGCACCAAACGTTGCACAAATGTAATTAGCGAAAGAAAGAAAGAAAGAAAGAAAGAAAGAAAGAAAGAAAGAAAGAAAGAAAGAAAGAAAGAAAGAAAGAAAGAAAGAAAGAAAGAAAGAAAGAAAGAAAGAAAGAAAGAAAGAAAGAAAGAAAGAAAGAAAGAAAGAAAGAAAGAAGGAAAGAAAGAAAGAAAGAAGAAAGAAAGAAAGAAAGAAGAAAGAAAGAAAGAAAGAAAGAAAGATACATAGATAGATAGATACATAGATAGATAGATACATAGATAGATAGATAGATAGATAGATACATAGATAGATAGATAGATAGATAGATAGATGGATAGATAGATAGATAGATAGATAGATACATAGATATTACATAGATAGATAGATAGATGGATAGATAGATAGATAGATAGATAGATAGATAGATAGATAGATAGATAGATAGATAGATAGATACATAGATATTACATAGATAGATAGATAGATGGATAGATAGATAGATAGATAGATAGATAGATAGATAGATAGATAGATAGATAATACATATTCTAATAGAAAGGGGCTGCAAATTACATTGTGTTATATTAGTATCTTAATGTGATGTAACAATCTTAGAATGAAGCAATACTACATGTATTGCAAGGAAAAATGAAATATTAGCAAACATCATCATCTCTCGTTATGAACATCCCAAGCTTTCCCTAAACTAAACACATAAACCCATGTGACTGAACAAAGCAAATACAGTTTAAACCGTTTTACAATCATTTATCGTTGTCTGCCAGTAGTTTGTGGGATGATGTCAACATTCAAAATGACAATTGAGGGTAATGATGATCCACATTGAATAAATGATGTAAACGATTTGATTTATTGTGCTTCATCGACCAAGAATCTCAAACATTACGGTTGGTGAAAACAAATGAATCAGATACAAAAGCCACAAATTATGGTTCTGTACACTACAAAGCAACCTATAAACATTGCAATGACAGTTCACCATAAAACCTTACAAGAAGATGCTAATTCATTTACACCCTCATCTTTGCTTTGCGTCTGATGCAGGAGGCCATTTTTGAAGTGTTCTCGCCAACATCTGACTCACGTATTTACAAATTCAGTGTAGACGCAAAAGAACACAGGCCTGACGTTAGTAGGTTTGGCTCCAAACGCTGCCCTCCGCGGCTCAATTCGGGCTGTATCGTTCTTTGGGACGCTTGTAGAGCATAAATGACCAATGCTTCACCACTAGACACTAATCTCAGAGGATCAACATATAGGGAAGGGCTTCCTCATCACACACGACCCATGAAAGAAACGTAAAGCACAGCGATAAAGCCATCTGGACCCCAAAACAGCCAGCAGCAAGAGTTTGAAAAGCAGCTACGGTCCAGACTTAGCCAAACAAACATAAACCAGATGGACTGATGTGGGATTTGAGATGGAAGGGGGGGTCAGAAAGAGAAAAGGGTGTCTCTCCTTACACCATCACTATTACAAACAACTGGAGGCTCATACAGATGTTCAAGCACTTCCAAACCGCTGGGAGGCCGAGGACAGTCGAACACTCTGCAGACGAGTAAATCTCTCACGAGCTGAGCGCTTTGACAGTCCCCAAAGTGTTGCGCTGGATAAAAAGATCTCCGTGGGATAATGAACACCAGGGGTGTTAGCATGGTAGTGGTGTTTGTTCCAGAAACACTGGTAAAAGGCCATGTTTGAGTGTTTGATGCAGCAGGACAGGTGGACGGCGCTTTGATGAACCATGAGACTCTCTTCCACTCTTCTCTGTCGCATTTCACTTCCTGCAATGGAGAGGAAAACAGTAAAAGGAAAATCTGCGTGCTACTTTTAGACTGTGTGACTGTTTGTTTGTGTTTCTAGTTGTGAAACTGCGGTTGGGTTTCCTGATATAAATCTGATCTGAAATGCTTTTGTCAGTGTGCATTTGTGTTTCTTCAACCTAGGGACGTTTTATGTTTGATGTGTTGATCTTAATTAAAACTAGCAGAAATAACAAATGTATCATAAAAGTAGTCCATACAACATATATGCATATACATACAGACACATATGTAAATTGCAGAAAGAGATATTATAAAAGTTCCAAAAGAAGCACATAAAACTTTGACCTACTATTTATTTTTGTGTTTATTTATTTAATATACAATGGTAATATCTAATTGTTTTTTACATAAATACACTTTACTGGATGGATGGATTTATGGATGGATGGATGGATGGATGGATGGATGGATGGATGGATGGATGGATGGATGGATGGATGGATGGATGGATGGATGGATGGATGGATGGATGGATGGACGGACGGGTAGTTGGGTGAGTGGATGGATGGATGGATGGATGGATGGATAGATAGATGGGATGGATAGATGGATAGATAGATAGATGGATGGATGGATGGATGGATAGATAGATGGGATGGATAGATGGATAGATAGATAGATGGATGGATGGATGGATAGATAGATGGGATGGATAGATGGATAGATAGATGGGATGGATGGATGGATGGATGGATGGATGGATGGATGGATGGATGGATGGATATATGAGACAGACAAAGTGAACATGTTATGAGCCAATCTATTTGTATTCTATTAAATAAATGTCATAGATCTTATTGTGAATGATTCACTCATGTATGTTTCTCCCCGCATCCAATAAAACAAGTTTTATTTCAGGACAAAGAGTTACTACAGTGGAAGAAACAGCCACACAACCTCTATAACAACTCAAAAGTGGGCTAACCTGATGCGTTTCACACTGCAGGACTCTCATGCTCCGCTCAAGAGAAGGCCTTGTTGCAGTCGGATCGCTTTTGTCATGCTAACTGTAACCTTTTAAAGCACATTGACTGCAGGTAGCCCAGAGAAACAATAGGATACGGTAGCATCCTCCTCTAGAGTTACTGCCAGAATCTGCTCTCCCACAGTCCTCATCTTCCACTCGGTGGGCGCAAATAATAAAGCTGTCCAACTGTGACATCACGACTAGTTGTTTGTTTTCTGTACATTGCTTTGGCGATGCAAGTGAAACCGCGAGATGGCAGCGACCACGGAGATGATAGACGGCATTAGCGCATCAGGATTGAGACGAGCACTAAAATCTGTCAGAATCAATTTTCTTTTTGACTTTTGATTTTCACATAAGCTCTACTGAAAAGATCAGTGCAACTATGTCAAGTCATGCTGACCTCGTACTTCACTGTGGACTCGAGGACAAGAAGCTTCTCAAACATTTATTTAGGTCAATCTCATCACTCCATCTCTACCACAAACACTTCTACACACAGCATCTCAGACTTCCTGATCTAAATCTCAATCTGAAAGGCTTTCGCTCTTTTCGTACGCAGGTGTTACTTCAAAAAGGGGAACTTTTATGTCAGAGGGGTTGATTTTAATTAAAACAAGCAGATTTTCAACATGTTCCATTTGTTATATGAAGGTCACTATTGCAATATTTACTGTGTGAAACTTTTCCCCCCACTAATTTTACACAAATTAGAGACAAAAAAAGAAAACAAATATCGACTATCGACAAATATTCATGTCCATCAAATTATGCAAAACGTGACAGAATATTTATTTAATCTTAAAATATCAATATATCAAAATGCCTGTCTTGGTGAGGCATTAATGCATGTAAACAGGTTAAAAAAATAAAATAAAATAAAAAGCTCTGTTTGGCTTCTCATATCGTGTGCATATAAGTGTAAGCAGCCCGGCTTGTTGGCAGAGGTTATTTACACTAACTCTGCCCACTGACGTCTGGTTGGGACGGATGAAACTACGGGAAGCCGCTGGATTGTCAACGATAGCAATAGTATGTGTTGCAAAAAGATTTTATGCAAATCAACCCATGTTCAAATCCACCTTTTGCCGAACTCGCTCTGATCCCTTTTCCCATTACATATCAGATTGGAAAGGAATCTATTTTCAATAAAAATTAAGAAAATATTCAAAAAGTGGAAAAAGGTGTCTAATGTTTAATAATAAAATGTTTATTGGTTAGCTATATGTGAAGGGAGGGCTTTATAGGAGGGTCTCAATAAGACAACATCCATTTAACAATTTTAATAAATATAATCCTTTACAATCTATGTTATTATTGCATATCGTTTAATGCAGAGGCTACTGAGCCTATTAGCTTTACTAAAGCAAAACCTTCTACTCCTCTGCTACTACGGTGAGCAATCTTCGTCTTCACCTTGCTGTCGTGTTGGGTTCGTATAGAGAGCCTAAGCCCCTCCCCTTCACTTCCGGATCATGGGACTTTATTTCGGAAAAAATATGTATGGTAGTCAATGGCGAGAGACAACTTATCTTTTTATTCCGTCCGAACTGTGCCCTGAATTACACATATGATGTTTGTCAATTTAAAAGATAATTATGAAAGTCAAGAAAGTCACAGTTTGTCATAAAACAGAAGAGTAACATTTAGTTTTATGTGAAAATCGCTCAATGAACTACATCTCTCGTCTCGCACTATGTACGTCACCAAGCTCGTGTGTGTGCAGTCTGGTACAAAACACACAGGCATGACGGCGTAACGTTACGATTATAACGTTAGACTATAGAAATGACAGACGTTAGCTTCAGTAAAGTTACCTTCATTCATTGAGAGAAAAGGTATGACGTAACATGCACGCCTTTTGGGTTTGTAGTCTTTGTAATTACGTATTTTCACAGTCTTATACCTCAACAGTTTTACATCAAACTGTGACTTTCTTGAGTTTAAAATGTATCTTTTAAATTGACAAACATCATATGTGTAATTCAGGGCACAATTCAAGCGGGATCCAAATATTTGTTGTCTCTCGCCATTGACTACCATACAATATTTTTCCGATATAAGGTCCCATGGTCCACCGGAAGGGGAGGGGCTTAGGCCCCTTATAGAGCGTGTAAGGTTATGCGCATGCTCCAAATCTTCTTCTCCTTGTTTAGTGTATCTCTGTGGCAGAATTACAGCGCCACATACTGGTCTGGCATGTATACCACATCGTTTTAAGTCGGTTTCAGTGGTTTCGTGTGTATGCATTTCTTGAAACGGCACCGTGTTTACGAAAAAAAATTAGAACGAGAAAAGAAAAAAAAAAGATCGGACAGGGAAAGCTCTGGCTTCGTGTGGATGTGGCTTTAGTGATGAAATATTACTCCATTTAAAGTATACTCCACTTGAGTTAAAGTGCTTAAAAGTCCAAGTGCTGATCTATAAGGACTGGCGTTTACTTTTCTTTTCTTTTTTTGTTTTTGTCATAATTAAGATTAACCAAAGCATGATTTTTTTTCTCTTTTCAGACAATGCAATAAATAAATAAATACATCCGAATGGGTGAAAGTTGGAATTTAAACTTTCCAACTTAAATTGGTATTTATATTTCTCCAATATTCATTGATCACAGAGTCGCAGTGCAGGAGATGATGTTCTCCGTATACTGGTATAAAATGAAGGTATAAATCGAGGAAGATCAGTGCTGTGAATGTCAGAGACTGATAACATTAGAGTCTGCTGCGTTCTTTCCCTCACGTTCACGGTTGGAAGGACTTTATAGTCTTGGATCCCCTGCTCTCCGAAGAGAGATCGAGAGCACTTGAGCGATAAATTCAGGCTTTGTAAATCTACACAGATTTTATTTACTGTACAGATGCGATCCAGAGCATCCCATGAGACCAGCGTATGTGTTCATGTGGGAGAGCTAGAGTTTATTTGATGAAACAAAATGATTTTTACCAGAAAAAATGTCACTCCACCTGCACAGACGACGGCATGCTGAAGCGTCCCGTCGTATTTGAGCTGATGATGCATCTGAAACAAAACAGACGAGGTCCAGTCAGAATCGAGACACTGTGTCAGCAAGTAAAATCTCTATTTAAAAGCAATTCATGACGTTTATTCTTTGTTTGATCTGTTTTGGTTATCCTTTCTAATCTCATGAGACAAGTCATAAAATATGATATTTCTTTATCTGGTAAATCACACTACCGTTCAAAAGCTTGGGGTTGGAAAGAGTTTTAAAGTTTTGAAATAAGTCTCTTCTGCTCACCAGATTTATTTGATCAAAAATACAGTAAAATCTGTAATATTGTGAAATATTATTAGAATTTATAATAACTGTTTTCTATGTGAATATATTGTCAAATGTAATTTATTCCTGTGATCAAAGCTGAATTTTCCGCATCATTACTCCAGTATTCAGTCACATTATCCTTCAGAAATCAGTATGATATGCTTCTAATAATCTGACCCCAAACATTTGAACGGTAGTGCATACATTATATGTAATATTCTTTGAAGAACTTCAAAAAGACCAAAAGAATCACTTATTTTCACTGCAAGATTTTTTTGTCTCCTGACTCAGTCGAAAAGTCCAAGCACTGACACCATGATCTTCTTAATGAAGTCATCATATCAGACAGACTTGCTGATGATAAACTCAATCCACCAGTAATTTACTACTACTGCTGGCCTAACGCAAAACCATAGGTCATGTTTTACCCTCACAGATCTCCAAACCCGTCCAATCTTTCTCCGGCTCTGACATCACAGCTGTCTCGGAGACAACAGAGCCTCCCTCTTTTATTCCGAACAGATGGAAAAACAAATAACAGATCCAGTATGATTCTGTAGCCAAGCAGAACCAGCCCTGCACTCCCGGCGACATGTCAATTATCACTGATAAATATCGCTTTCCTCTAATCCCTCCAAACAGAGCCCGCTATCCTATCGAACTCATCCTAGCAAAGGCTTTTTAAGATGGTTACTGTCTTAACTGAATGAAGAATATTTACCTGAAGAAGAAATCATTAGAAAGCATTGTGAATACCAAACCAAACCAAGCAGCACAACTGTTTTCAACATTGATAATGATCAGAAATGTTTCTTGAGCATCAAATCATCATATTATAGTGATTTCTGAAGGATCATGTGACACTGAAGACTGGAGTAATGATGCTGAAATTCAGCTTTGAATCACAGGAATAAATTACATTTGACTTTATATTCACATAGGAAATTATAATAACATTTCACAATAATACCATTTTACTGCATTTCTTTTTGGCTCAAGTAAATGCAATCTTGGAGAGCATAAGAGATTACTTTCATAAACATTAAAATCATAAATATTCCAGCCTTTTACAGTAGAGTGTGTCAGATCATGGACATAGCAAAGTTTGATGCTCTGGCTTATTTTGGGATCATTTTTCATAAACTGGCCGAGTTTGGCCTCAAATGCAAGTTGACAGTTATTGTTTATTAAACGTTGAAGCGATATCACGCTAATCACAACTACAGCACAATTGTAATGCATCAAATGTATAAGATAACATCTCATGTAATATAGCACAAATAAATCATTTTCATACTGCACACAGTAATCATTTTCACAAATAGATAATTTATCATTAATAACTCCACAAAACTCAGAACGACCAATTATTGGCATTATAATCATCAGCAGAGTCACATAAGCGCTGTGTTTAGCCGGATCACCTTCACGCCCCACTAGCAGAAGCAGTTTAATGCCTCATTGACAAATTACTGTCATTTTAATAACTATCTTCTATAAGAATGGGCATTATTCCTGGAAACTAATGACTCACCTCATGACTCATAAGGGAAAGTAGTTATCAAAGGGGGTGGGGTGGGGGGGGGGGTCTCTTTTTTTTTTTTGGAAAATAAATAATAAGACAGTGAAAAGACAATAAACATGATTGGAAGCCTGAGTCTCCTGGCCTCTCAGATTCCTTCTGACTGTCCAAACAAATGGGAGTTAAATAACAAAATATGAATTTGTGACCAAAAACATAATTCTCTTTTTCCAAGAAAAAAAGCACAATTTGAACTAAAAAAACTGGCACACATTAGCAAACAGAGTTTTCTTTTACTCTAAAAAATAACTGAGAACAACCATTAAAAATTGTGAAAGGACCTAATTTTTTGATAACAAGAACCCCCAAATATTGATGATATTCTTGCAAATGTAATATTATCATGTTCATATGAGTGAATGTGTGTTCAGTTAACATTTGGTCTGCTTTAATTTATTTTCATTATAGTGATTTTAACTTCTGCTTTAAAAAGCAATTGTTGTTTAGTATGTCATGTTTATATTTTAAGCCTTTTTTGCAGATGAGGTACAGCCTAGCCTACATACATGCGCTATATTTGCTTTCACAACTTCAATTTGCACATTGTTTGGAGGACAACATTGGGCTGGATGAATAACAGTTTTTTCTCTAATAAATACATCAAATAAAATGGCTTTTTCTTATCCAATTAACTGGATCATTAACAAAAGATCAAATGAGCAGCAAAACCATTTAATCTGTAGAGAATGCCATACACAGGTTGCATCCAAAAGTGAAAGTCCGTCAGATCTCTTCCTCCATTTACAACAGCACCATAAACCGCAGTATGAAGGGTGTCATGTACAACGTGTTAACTCTGACAGCTCAACAACAAAAAAACTTTTTCCAAACTTTCCACAGACACCAGATAAAAAAGCCCTGTTCAAACATCAGATCACCAGAACCAGATGGACACCCAGTGGAATTTTATCAGGAGATTTGGCATCATCTTTCCCACTTGTCCTCAAAATGATGTCAGAATTTTCTGAGAAAAGCAATTTTGAAACAAATAGAGCTCTCAAAACTCTTGGGTGAAAAGCAAAATTAAAACCAAAAACAATAATCTAGTAATCTCTTTTTATAGAATCTCTGGCATCGCACCTGATTAAAACCTGAAGTCTTTTACTGATATTCTGACCAGATCATATCAAAATTAAAATAGATATTAGTATTAAGGTTAATTTAACTAAAACCATTATATATGGTTATAATTTTATACGTACAATTTGTACACATTAACTTAAACGTCTTCTCATTGAAACCTCAATGTCCTCTTTACTAATGTTTGCCTGATATTATGCAATATTGATGCAACTCAACTTGCACCATGAGATGATGAGGGTGTGCGTTTGATTAGTTTCCATTTTCCATCTTTATTAAAATGCTCTTCCACAAACAGACATTTGGAACAACTAAGTGGGTTGCATCTTGGGATCAGGGTGTGAAGGACAACAGGGTGTTGGGATATTAGGGTACGTTTAGTGAATTCAGCACTTTAACAATAGAATCTAATCATTTAAACAAGCTTTTATAAACAACCAACAGCATAAAGCAGCTATAGCTAGTGTATGCATACAGAGTATATCCTTTTTTGAAAGCATAACTCAAACCAGTTAACAAGCAATTAGTCTAGGCTATATTCTAGTCTTGAACCAGCTTATATGATATATGTGATTGATATGTGATAGATATACGATATATGGTATATGTGATCGATATACGATATGATATATGTGATTAATATATGATATATTTGATTGATATATGATATGATATGATATATGACATGATATATGATATGAGATATGATATGAGATATATGATATGAAATGAAATTATGAAATTATATGAAATAATATGAGATATGATATATGAATGCTTTTTTATTATATAATATCAAATTTATGTCCAGTGCTCCTGAAAGCTAAGAGAGAAACTGTTTATGCATGTCTTTATATCTAGCATAAATCAAACACATATGTGACATTTTCAGTCAATCTTGATTTCAACCCAGAAAGAGATTTTCCCAAAAAAATTTGGAACATTTACCACTCATGTGAAACGCATCTCAAAAAACTTGTTTCATGACCCTTTAAAGCGTTGCGTGTGATGGGGCTCTAGAACTGAACATTGAAAACACTGTTATTGCCCCAGATGGTTGTGGTTCATTGGAATCACATAATGAATTGATGGGGATTAGTCAAGAAAGGGTGTGCTAATGTTACAGTATCTACTGAAGCAAGATCTCGTAGTGCTGCACATTGTGGAATACAAAAGGAAATGCCATTTCCATTTAATGCCATGCTTTTATACAAATTCATCCCTCTTTAGCATGTAATGTTGTTGTGTGAGCGTAAAAAAATCTCTGTAAAGTTACAAAGCACAACATTCTTCTCTATATCAGTGTAACTGTTTCTGAACTCCCTGAAACGCCTCTATTGTAGTCTTGAGTTTTCTTCCGGGAACGAACACGTCACAATATTCCTCATAATTCATACTCAGAATAAAGGGGCGGGGCCTGGTTGAGTTAGTTAGTAGTGTGTTAAACTGGTGGTTATGGTAAGGGGCGGGACATTTCCCAAACACACTCAAAGCGCTCGACCAATCACAACACACTGATCCAGCCGACCAATCAGAGGAGGGGCACCATAGAAACAGGAACTAAACAGAGGTGTCAAACTCAGTTCCTGGAGGACCACAGCCCTGCAGAGTTCAGCTTCAACCTTAATTAAACAAACATGATCCAGTTAATCAAGTCCTTCAGGCTTAAGGTCCTTGCACACTGAGTCCGAAATTCTCGTCCATCAATAAAAAACAATGCGACCTATAGTTGCAAGCTCCGTCATTACCAATTGAGTTCAATGGAACTAGCGACCATATTTGGCTAACGATGATTTTGGGAAACGCACCCCAGAGCGTTACTGACAGACAGAGCGGAGCTACAACAATGTGAAAAACAATGTACATTCAAGCATGAAAACCTATTTGAGTAGAGCCCAAAAGCAAACTTAAGACTTTGAAAAAGGACATAATATGTCCCCTTTACATACAGGCCATACAGTACATAGGAGAAATCAACCTAAGAGTCCACTAAAAGATAGTGCATCTTGATGGCATGGCACCAGACTGGATCATCCCAGAACGCGAGAAAGCAAGCGAGACTCCTGAGCATTGTGTTGGTCTTGTGCTCCATGATTAAAGGCAGACCTTGGCCTAAGATCAAGCCTCATGCCCAGCAGGCTGTTACTGTCAGAGCCGTGGACGATCGCTGGCCAACGCACACCGAGCTGGCAGGCGGCAGGAGAGTCTGCTAACCCTCCTGAGAAGCCGTAGGCACGCAGAGCTTGGTGAAACTTCAAAAAAGGGATTTGGGGAGGTGGTTGTTAACACTTGAAAGAATAATGGGCATTGTATAGGTAAGCTTTGAGGGGGGAAATGCTGCTGTATTGATTCGCAACACAATATACAGTCACTGTTTGGATATAAATAGACAAATGCTTAAGAATCTTGGATCATTATTGCTGTGATTATTATGGTTCTAGCATGTTATATGTTTGGTAACAGTTCTTCTAACCCTAATTTATGGAGTGTGTAGCTTTTCATTTCTTAGACAGTTAAGTAGGAAGACACATGAAGATTCATCAGGCTCAAACTGTGAAAGAATGAAAAATCATTTTCACACATGAATTTGGCACCTTAAATGCAATGATTAAACTCTTTGAAAGTCTTTGGGATGTGCTGGAGGAGACTTAACAGAGTGCTGGACTCTTGCATTGTCAATACAAGATCTTGAGCAAACATTGATGCTCCTCTTTTTTGGAGATCTTGTATTGACAAAGCAAGAGTCCAGCCTGACCTTGACATTGTCATCCTGGAATATGGCCATGAAGTTTCTTCCTACATGGGTGTTTAAGAAATGAAAAGCTACACACTCCATCAATTAGAGTTTGAAGAACTGTTACAATCATATAACATGCTAGAAACATAATCACTGCAACAATGATCCAATCATAGACTCTTAGGCATTTGCCTATTTAAATCCAAAAAGTAACTGTTGTGGCATACTAGCTCATCCTCAACTGATTCTTAACACTTTAAAGTCATGTTTTGTGTTATGTTCAGAGTTTGAGAAGCGTTCTGTGTTTCAAGCTAGACACTACATTGTTTTTTCATGCACTGGTCAATGTTGAGATTTTGGACTATTTCGCTTCCTTAGCACGTCACCTTAGAGACTAGTGGAAAGAAAACACCCAAAATACAAAATTAAAGTGTTTATTTTATTACACTTGATCCATTTGCGTCTGTGGGATTTCAATTGCACTACACACCTTTAAATGATTTTTCCTCAATGTTTTTCTTTTTCAGAAATCTCCACTTACACAGCAGCACTTACATCAAACTTTCCAGTTTTAGATCAATTAAAATTGAAAAAAGTAACTTGTCACTGGAAAAACAATGCAATGCAAAAGCATCAGTACTTTTAGTTCCCCAACACTGGTTCTGCCCTAGTTGTAACTCATTGTTCACTTTCTCTGCAGAGAAACTATGCACTATCTGTATAGCTTACATCTTCATTTCCTCAATTCTCAAATAGGATCTGCTGATATTTCGGATGACAGGTGGAGAACATGCAATCACAGTAACAATCACGTGCCAGACAGCATCCTAATGAGGAGGAAGTCCACTGTCTGAGGTCATGTTTCCTGGCCAGGAGAACTATCTGTAGAAATTACCTACAATGAATTATACCCAAAATATCCAACCCATGCTTGTGTGCATGTGGAAACATTTCTGCAAAATGATATGACATTGCTTCTAGCACGTTTCGCGACACTGTCAAAATGAAATGTCCAGTAAGTGGCGCTAAAAATGGTTTTAGTTAAGCAGTAAGTGCCTCATCCTGCATCTTAAATTATTAGATTTTCAATCAGTTTGTCGCAATGCATTGAGACTGGCTTCTCCGCAAAGCATACATGTGATGCTGCCTTAGTATTCTGCTAAAAGACGGTCTTCTCAACAGGCAGCATAACTCATTTTCCAACCTTTTGCAACCGATCTCGCATCGAGAGCACATCTATGATGCCTCAATAGATTTTGGAACAGATCAACCATCTTTTGGCGATGCTCTCCGCTTAGTAAAAGACATTTAAAGATCATGTAATTGGTAAAATGAGCCCAATCCCACTGTGCACGTGTGCCAGTGTGTGTCCACATGGCCAGATTGTGTTAGCAAGAGTTTATCCGCGATCAGGTTTTAATGTTCGAGGCTTGCATGGAAAGTGGAGGAGGTGGGGGTTAGAAACAGCTCTGTGGGAGTCTTTTGCAATTAGTAAGTATTCCACACATCTGGAAACATCTGTCACAGGGGAATTATCTCTTGCTTCTGGGAACAGACCTTGCAGGACAACCGCATATGTTTTCCAAATGCACGTGCACAGATACACACACACAAACCACATAAATACATAACTGCTAGTCAGTCTGACATAAATTCATATTTAAGTATATTTGGCAAAACATGTTGTCGGAATAGTTCTAAATATATATGATGCATTCGAATTTACTCAACTCTATTTACCTCTTGTGTGTGTGTGTGTGTGTGTGTGTGTGTGTGTGTGTGTGTGTGTGTGTGTGTGTGTGTGTGTGTGTGTGTGTGTGTGTGTGTGTGTGTGTGTGTGTTGTGTTGTTTTAAATGATTTTTATTTATTTGAGAATGCAAAGCCACTAAAAATATTGCACACACACACGAATATCAACTCATTATAAGCCTGTAATTCCCTGAACTGTGTCAAATGAAGTTAAAAAAAGTCCATGATTACTTTTCCTTTCCAGCCCTCTTTTAATCCAATTTTCGAATTATAAAAATCTGGTGCCATGATGTTTCAGATATTAGGCAGAGTGGTGCTGAGGCATTCAAGCCTTTTCATTAAAAGTTAATTAAAGTGTTTATTTATTTCCATTGGATCCAAACAGAAAAGTCTTTGAATCAGGAATCAATTAATTTGAAAGCCTAATGATACTGCAAATTAAAAGCATCGCTGTACTCAAACTCTCGAAGATATTGAAAGATCTGATAACAGAGCCATTTCCTGGGAATAAAGATAAATGTGCTACCGAACCTCTTCTCTATGGAAACATCAATCCTGCTAACTGACTTATATCCTCTAACCTCTATATAAAGTTGGATATTCAAGTATGACCAAAGATCACATAAAGTGCTTTATTATATAGCAAATTTCAAATGCTTCATTGCAATTATCGTCGCAAAATGCAAACTATATTATCGCCCAGTTATGCATTTAAAGTTATATAGGCTATTGGACAATGAAACAATGTGCATTGTGAAAAGTGCTATATACATAAATTTGACTTGACATAACCATGTCCACTGATTTCAAGGACTCATCCGCTCCACTTCAGACTGACCTTTAACCTAAATCCTAAAGCGTGGAATGTTTTGACACACAATCAAGGCCAAAACTGAATATCGCGCATGATTATGCAAACCGATCTAAAAAGAGCTGACTCTTTTTTACATGATCCCACTCTCTCTTTTTCCCAAACCCCAAAGCCAGAAGCTCCACATGAGTACAGATCGGTCCTAATGAAACTCTCCCCCCGGTACGCTGTGTGTGTGTGTGTGTGTGTGTGTGTGTGTGTGTGTGTGTGTGTGTGTGTGTGTGTGTGTGTGTGTGTGTGTGTGTGTGTGTGTGTGTGTGTGTGTGTGTGTGTGTGTTACTGGACAGGGATAAAGCCTATTCTCAGTATGCATGTAAATGAGTGGGTCAAATTCCAGGCCCAGGGATTTGTTGGAGACACATGGGTAAGGTCTGGCCAGGACTGAGTCAATAATTCAGCCTCGACCACAAGGTCTGTCTTCCGCCTCCCAAATGCCTGTTTAAGACGGTTCTCTCGTTCTGACCGCTATAACAAACAGACAGGGTGAGAAGTACAAAAACACATACAAACGTGAATTAACACACACAGACCCATATAAACAAACAACACAGACTCACATAAACAAACATTGATTCCCTTATACTCAAATACATTTTCAGAGACAAAAAAGTGGAATAAATTGCCTCAAACTATCTTTGCCAACCTCAAACACATAAACACTTTCCCAAATACACACACAGCAATACCGAATTTGAATAACCAGAATTAAACAAAAGTGGACCGGGAGAAGGAAAGTGGTCTGCAAAAAAACTCTTCCATCTGAAGTAATATTTCTTTACCTAATACAATATAACATAATATAATATAATATAATCCCATAGCCCAAGCATAGCCTTTTAAATGTACCTACCAAAGACTGTGTGTTCACACTTGGCAGGTTTGTCTCACATTAAAACAAACTCTTTGTGCGATTGCTCTGTTGTGCGGTTGATTTAAGTGTGAAACGCTGCCATCTGAAAACTGATGTGCAACAGAAAGTGGATCATGGTTTCGGTCCGCTTCCAAACGAACTCTGGTGCGGTTCCAATTAAATATATGAAGGCAACACGGACCAAAGACATCTAAACAGACCAAAAACAGGATGTGATGTCACAAGATGCAATCCTAAAAAGGCCAGAATCGCCATAGTCGTGATGTTGCCCATTATAGTTCAGTGCAGGTGTCAGTTTCCTTGCAGCAGATCTGAATTTGTGTGTGTAAGCGGAATAACTGGTATCATCATCATCTTTTTTTTTAGACCGGACCAAACTATCATTGTGAACACACCCTATATCACAATCAGCAAACAATATAGCATAAAACAAAAAAACTAAACAAAACTAAACCCCAAATCCAAATAAAACAAAAAAACTAAATTTAACCAAAGACAAAAAAGTCAACAAAAAAACAAAAACAAAGCCAAAACAAACACAAACAAAGCCAAGAGCAAATATATAAACCAAACCAAACACAAACCAAAAGGCATCTCAAATCAGAACACAAGCTCCCTGAATTATGTTTGGTCCTGGGAGAAAAAAAAGCATTAAAAACTCTCAGAAACTAGTATAAAAGCTGTCACTGGAGCAATATTCTTTCAAAAAGTAATAATATGCACACTAAATAGGATACAAAAGTGTACAATTGTAAAGGTACCGTCCCAGGGACGAGCTGATCGTTTTTTTCTGAGAGTGAGGGTGGACTAACATGCATCTGGATTGAGTGTTTGTCGCAACAAACTGAATCAAATTAAAAGGTTTTATATTGAATCCAACACCCGATTCCAATTGAAACTGCAGATTAATATCTCCTCCATAAAGTGTACACCAAAGTTTTCTTGAAGGTACAGCCAGTGAAAACATGCACATGCACTCACACAAGTACAAAAGCATATGTGTGTCATTTGTCAGTCAATACACAGACACACTCTCTGATGAACTCGCAGTGTCAAGTGCAATTTCTTCACCTCCTTTGCTCAGTCTAGACTGACTACATATTAATACGTGTGCATGCATGCATGCTCTAACATTAAGCCCAAGGCAAGCATACTCCTGAAACGAGAGCCAGCAAGGTGCAGGAACGTTCTCCTAATGAATAACCAAGCAGTAATTCAAGCTAATGTGGACTAAAGCACAGAGTTCAGACACATGTCTCCATACACCGTGAAGAAACTCTTCTCAGTTACAGCAGTGAGGAAGGTCTAGCAGTTGTTACGGATGTGTGTTCTCCCTGTGAGCCACCGGATCAATGACTATCCATCTTCGCTGTGTTTGACTTGGAGTCTGACTCTGGACTACAGATGCTGATGAGAACAGGCTTTGAGCTGGACCCAGAAACCTGCAGGAGTCTAACAGGCCCTCCTCACTGCGCAAATCAACAGGTTTTGTTGTCTTGAACTTATTGAAGTTGACAGGTTTTATTTAACTTCTCACCATAAACGCAATATTCACAGATCCATTTGGTCAAAATCTTCTGCCAAAAAAGTAAATTCAAGTAATGTGCTAGAGCAAAACATTGTGACCTTGCTCTTTGTGCACATTGTGTTTGTGCAAGTCAGGAAACCTCAACTCGCACACAAAGAAAATGGATAATTACAAGGACTTTGAAATATTTGGGATATATACAGGGACGTTCATATGGACAGCTCATTATTCGAGCAACTGGACCTCGTGTGTTTTCAATGAGAGTTGATTAGTACGTTTTTTAAAAAGTTTTTTTATATATCTTAAAATGTGCATTGCATATCTATTATTATTAAAGAAAAAAGCCACACAAAAAATCAAGAGGTAGATGAATCAAGAATACTGCCAAATACAAAAGTTTATCATTCATTCACTATTTCACTATTCACTACAATTTCATCAAAATATGACTATTTTACTTAATATAACTTATATTTATGTACTGAGCTGTATTGAATCATTAGTTTATCTGGTGTGAGTTATATGGCCAAACACAAAACCCTAAAACAACAGTGTTTCCTGGTGAGTGGAAGTTCACACTCCCTAAGACACTACATATTAGATCACAGTAAAGGCCCTTGCACACTGAGTCCGAAATTTTCATATGCGTTTTTTCGTATTCGTGATTCGGTGGCTCTGAATTGTCAAAACACCATTCAAACTGCTTGCTACGGATGCGAAAAACACAGAAAATCGTACCCGATTCAATTGTTTTTATGACGGACGAAAGTTTCGGAGGCAGTGTGCAAGCGTGATTGACATAACGTGAGGTCGAATTTTTTTTTTAACTTGCGAGAATTTCGGATGTGAATTTCGGACTCAGAGTGCAATGGCCTTAAGGCCTTTCTCTCTGTCTCCCAAACGTGATCCAGAACATTGCACAGTTTGACTTCAGGATCGGTGTAATACATCTGAATTTTTAGTCAGCATAACAGACGGTGAGAGAAAGAGTCCGAGATATACGTTAGAAAGAAGGAGAATGTTGAGTAGGAGGAAAAAACGGAGGCCAAAATCCCACTTATAACAAGACTCATTATTATCCAAAAACTTTAAATGCTTCCAGTGAGATCTTCCCCTGTCTACAGGCCTCTTCTCTTTGTTATGGAGCAATTCTTTTGCCAGGCCACTGTTTATTATCAGCATCCGTGCCCATTTGGACAAAAAAAAGGTTAGTCTTTTAAAACACCTAATCCTTTCCAAATCACACTTCACCAGCTATCCATCTCACACTTACAGATTTCCATCCTATCCCATCTTTCCATTTCCTCTCACATTTCTTGTATTGTTGTATCTCCAAGACATTGCACATGCAAAAGCTGGATTTCAACATGTCAGATATATGATGCTCTACAGAAGATCTCTCAGGGTGTGAAGGAGCCTCCAGCGGTCTGTGATCTACAATCCATCAGGAAGAGAGAACTGAAAAACAGGGAATTGAAACATCTTGCACTAATAATCGCAATCGAGTGGCTCTAATTAGGAACGTCCCATCTTGAACCCTTTTAAACAAAAAGCAGTCATGTTTATCCATTTATTTCCCTCTCTGTTATATCACCTCCTAATCTTCCTCCCTTTTTCCTAGTCTGACTGACGCAGGACTTAATGCATGTTAGTAGTAGTCATATCTCAAAATGAGCATCTTGTCCTTTCCTCTGTACTAAATTTAGACTTTTTCCTCTAGTAAAAATGTATGTGCCAGAGTAGGTGACTAAAACACTCGCTACAACCCACGTCACTGCTCACGAGGTGTGAGGGCGTGGAAAAGCAAAGCGCGCCAACCAGACTGAGGACCTCCTTCCTGGAGACGTAAGAAAACAGAAATAAAACCCGATGGAATATTTCTTTCCACTGGCTTGTAGGAGGGTGAGGACATGGAGTAGCAGGTGACTATCGTTTCTGGACCGCCAGAGCAAGTGTTCCGTGACTCACAATTAGATATAAAAGTGCGAAAATATCCATTTCCCAAATTCCATTTACGATTATTCTCGTGAATAATAAAGTCGAGTATGGGCAAAGTGCACTCCAGTAATGCTCTGCAGTGCATCAGTGGTGACACGTGCTTCTAACAAGTACAATAAAAAAATAAAATAATAATAAATAAAACTTGAGTATGTTTTACAAGAAAATATAATGCTATAATACTTAAATCTTTTTCAGTGTACATGGCAAATGTCAAACCAACACAAAAACAGTGAAGTTCAGCAGTGAATCATATCGCTGTCATTCAAAATGAAATATTGAAAGCTTGCGCCACTCAGTCTGGCTGGCTGCATCCCTGGAAGTACAATTATATGAAAGCATTGGTGGAAGGAGTTGAGTGGGCGACTAACGGTCCGCTAACAGACGGAAGGAGGAATGAGTAGCGGAACGCTGGAAGGAGGAATAAAAGAGAGGGAATCCTTGGTCCGGTGCACTGGCATGGCTCAGATAAGCTGGAGGAGAGGGTGAGGTGGGCAGGTTAGTCATTACAGCGGTCGAGTCGTCTGGATAGACTGTGGCAGGCGTGAAAGAGCAGGAGAGAGGAAGAAATGAATGACTGTGACTCAGCAGAAAACCGCGCAGTCACTGACAACCTACTGAGGCCTGCAGAAACAAAATCCTGTGATTTTGAGTGGGTGGGATTCAGATAGAGACTTTGTTAATTTCACTACTTTTCAAATGCATTGTTTTATTGTTTTACCCTTGTTCTAGACCCAGACATTTAATATTGCATTGTGGAAATCCATTACAAAAATATAAATTACACATAGAAAAATATTACGATCTGAAGCAGCAAGTGCAATAAAAATAATTTTCATTTATTTATTATTACTAACCATGACTGTCCAATGCTGATGTCATTTTTCAATCACAAACATCAATTCTGCAGCTATTAATTCATTCAAAAGTTTGCAAACGTACCCGTTTACCAAAGTGAAAAGAGATGTTGAGTCTTCACATGAATGTCGAAGTAGAAAAAAGTTATATATCACTTATGAAGAATATGGATGGATGGATGGATGGATGGATGGATGTTTCTCTCAAATTATACCCTGGCAATATGATACATGCATACTGTTTCTTCACTGTTTCTTCTCTGAAATTGTACCCTGGCCATATGTAATTAAGAAGAGCAAAATCCATGCCAGAGTCAACAAAACAGTGGGGGGGGGGGGCATTCACATGCAAACACATACAAAAACACTCAAGACTCATTGAGCAACGTCATCAACTGATATTGGACGCTTTGAGACGGCGTGTCGAGTTCCAGTATGGACCAGAGCCCTGCTGTTAATGAAATGGACTGATCGTTGAGCTGTGGTTCCTGCTGCACTCAGAGGCTGATAAAACACATCCATACTAAAGCTGTAGCCTTCCCTTCTCCATGTCCAGAGTGGGATAAATGAAAAGTGTGCAAGAACCAGGAGAACGGAGGAGGGAAAGACTGGCATCCTGTTGAAAACACTACTTTTCTTGGAATGCCTTCACAAACTGCACGGCTTTTCCCTCCAAAGGTTTTGTAAAACTCCCAGCTGTTTTCTTTGCATGCTGTCTTTGCCAAATAGTTAATCATAATAATCACACTACTATTAGTTGACGTCAATACGAATAACATCTAAAGATGATTGGTGTAAGTCACTACTATAATGCCCCTGGTATGGAGCGATTGGATGCAGTTTGTGTTCCTTCCTTTAATAACCCAGTGGAAAACAAGTGGAAACAAATTTATAAAAGACAAAAGTCAAAAGAACTGGTTCTGAATCATTTTTCCCCACATGTAAAAGTCAAGACAGATTTGCCATAAGCGGCATGTTACGTTTTCATGTGTGTCTGCTGAGATGAGGCTTGACAAGGTAAAGCAGTTACTGTGGCAGTGATTTGTTGTGGTATTTGAATAAGAAACTGCTTTGACAAGTCATGGAAGAGAAAACGACGGCGGGAGACAACGTGGCTTTTCACCTTCGCCCTCCAAAGTGTGGCTTGAGCTTCAAGATGACAATAACTATTACATCGAAATCATTCATACAGTTTTATAAAATGTCAAGCAAACACGACTTTCATGAGATGCATTAGAGCTTGTAATGCTTAGTTCTCTGAAAAGTACTACAACACTTTAAATAAGAGATAATGTACAGTCAGACGGTTATTGTAAACCTGACAATGGTTTATAATATACACCCCTTATACGTACAGTTGAACTGTTATAGAGCTCGGAAGTAAAAATCCCATTAAACTTTTGAACAATAATTTTTTAGCTATATGCTTTTGTTGAAGACATAAGTCTGCATTATTTCAATTTATACCTTGGTCTGTCTGAATACTTAATTCTGATTGGCTGGAAGGTGAGTTCAAATGTGAGTTCAAACTGTGTAAAGCACAGGTAGTTCCAGTCAGTTTAATCACTGTTCTATATTGATGCTTCACACACACACACACAACAAGGCTTATTCTCGTGTAACTAAAGCTTAAAAATATAATGACAAAAAATGCCATGTGGCCAAGAAAAAACAATTCTTAAACATTGGAAATTTTTGGAGAGTTGCGCAACATGACATTTTACAACCAGAACTAAACTTGCTTTGTCATAAAAAGGTCAAATTATCTGATATTTTTAGAAACTTACTGACCTTGACACACAGTCATGAGGGTCTCCAGGGTTCCTTCTCTATGACCTCATTTCCTGTTCTATAGGTTTTTGTGGTCGCACTTTGAGAACCACAAGAAATACTAAAAGACTGTGCCAAGAAATACTAAAAGATTGTGCCAAACTACTGATTGTACATCACAAATTCCTTTTGAATGCATTTTTTAAAATAAATCAATAGATCTAGACGCCGACAACAGAAATGTCATTGACCCCTATATATACCTGATCTAGTCTCCCTGTCTGACTCTCTATTTGTTTTCATCTTTTTTCTCTTCTTTAGCTCATTTTGAAATCTATTATATTGTTGGCTCATTGACGAATTGCTCTTTTGTAAGTTACTTTGGATAAAAGCATTTGCTAAATGCGTAAATAAAATGTAAACACTTCATGAAATTGTACACAAATTAACTACACTGCAATATTACAGCATTACATAAAAATTCTCTCTAATATAAAAGAAGCTTTCTGCCTACCAAACGAGCGCAAGTGTGTATGCAAGTATTTCTGTGCCAGCATCACAGCAGAAGAAACCTATTACAAGTAACTCAAAAGACAACAACATCCTCACTGACAGAAACCATGAGGCCTAATGGCATAATATGGACTCCAATTACGTCTTCTAACAGAACGAAGAGGTCCTTGTGTGTCTTTGAACGGCTCCGTCTTAAATCGCAGCCGCAGCTGGTACTGAAGCACCCGTCGCCAATTAAGTCAAAAACAAACGACAGAATCTGCCTTTTACGAGCTGTGATTTGCGTCCTGACCTTTTTCCAGCTTTTCCGTCAATAATCACAACCACAACTTTAAACGGACTGAACGAAATCTTTCATGTGTCGTTTTACAGCTCTTTTACAGTGATGGAGAGGAAAATCTCATATTGTGGCTTCGTCTGTTTTGGCGAGCTGATGTTCGATGGGAAAATATGCCACACTCTTTAAAAGAAAAGCTGTCACTGGGGCAGTACCTTTTCAAATGGTATTAGTATCTGAAAGGTACATATTGCTACCAAAAGTGTACATAATAGTACCGAAATGGTACCTATAATTACCTATAAGGGTACAGTCCAAGTTACAGCTTTTGTACCATTTTTTTTCTTTCTAAGAGTGCATGGTGATGAAGTTGGCTTGCGTCTGATGTTGCTCACGGATTTGCTTCTCTAATGTGCATGTATGTGTGTGTATTTTAAACTGCTGTATCACAGATGTGCTTGTGGCTGCATACGCATGGATTTGTGAAGGAGAATTAGATAGGCAAGTACTCCACAATGTTATGACCAAGAATCCAGAGTTGCCTTTTGGTGTAAAAATCCGAAACATCAGAATCAGAATCACTTTATTCGCCAAATGCTTCAGCAGACACGCAGGAGTTTGATATGGCAATCAGTAACACGGAAACTCGACAAACATACCATATATACGTACAGCTACATAAAGCATGTTTTAAAAAAATAAAAAATAAAAATAAGTTAAATAAAATAGTCCAAAGATGAAAATAGTGAGGGAGGGAGTCACTGGATCAGCTATTCAGGAGGGAAATGGCTCTTGGAAAAAAGAAATTTGGAGAGGTTATTATAGCATTGACATGGATGATCTGAAGAGTTAGAAGGATGCATTCCTCCAATGACATGATAACCTGTCGGAAGTAATGCATTCACACAAGTACAGAAAGGAACAAGAGATTGGAAGAAACAGAGGAAGTTCCAGCTTTGAACTCAAGAACTGATCGTGATCAAAAGTTGTGGCTGTTCACAGATGTGGCAGAGATGGCACGCATTTCACGAGCTGATGTCATTAAAGACCTCAGAGCCCAACCTAACTGGGTTTTCCTATGGCCAATCCCCCCTGGAGCTCATGGGACAGACCAGTGCGCTCTTCTTCTCGGTTTAATACTGGCCAGCATTACGTAACCCAACCCAAAACAGCAAAGGCAAAAATAATGAGCTAAAGCAAATGGTGTTTAGAGGTTTACAGTCCGGTTCCAAACTGGACACCAGGATGTACCTGGAACATGTGTCAGCAGATCCTTTCCCTGTTTACATGGTTTATAAAAGAGTGGATACCCTGATAATAGTGATAAACACTGGACTCTCATGGGTGAAATTACTGAACATTTGTCCCACTTTGGTGCTTGTTATATCACAGCAGATATATGCATTTTCACCAGATACTATCTGTGGTGAAATAAAAGTCAATGGAATTATGCTTTTTTTTATGTGTGGATCTATTAATGTATTCAGAAAGTTAAAAAAAAAATGTAAAAAAAAAATGCAATTTATATGTATGAGCAATATCACAAGAAGCAGTGTGATATGGCTGTACATCATATATACATCATATCGCACAGCTACGAATGTGATATTGTCTTTATACGACAGTTCGATGGCACAAGTGAGTAAATGAATAATAAACAACAATGGAGTGTCCTTAAAAAAAACACTCTTTTGTGCAGAACTCCGTTACCTATTCTAAAACTTTAGAACTAGTAACGAAGGAACGTTGTGTAACGTTGCTAATTATATTATTTAGAGTATTATGGGAGAGAGGACGACTAAATGAGTGTATTACCTGTATCGGATACACTGTAGCGTTCATTCTTCAGTTCGATTTCCATAATATTATATCAATTATTTAAAAAAAAATCAGTTTGAATATCAGCTAAGAAAAAGATATATTTGTCCTTTTTTAAAAGTTAAGGGGATTTCCCAAGACGGCACTAAACCAACTTCCTTGTTTACAACCTTGCCGCCATCTAATGTCGTAATATCATAACTTTCAGTGAAGTCCATATTATGAACACTAACGAACCTTTCTCAATACCAAATATGTATACATAAAAAAATATTTATTGAACAACATTTAAATGACCAACAATAGTCAGTATACACAACAATAGGAAATAAACACAAGCAAACAATTCAGTCAAACGTACTGTACAAAAGCAGCGCTCTAGTACAGGATTTAAGTTAAATATAGCCTAGATATAAAGTTATGAAACATAAATTTCCCCTTAACCCAAATCGTTTTGGTCTGAAACAAGTAACAGATTAATAAGACCAAAGATTGCCCGTTTGATATACCCCAAATGAATTATATCATCACTATCTATATACTGTAAGAGCCAGCAGGACTGGCTGAGATGACGCTGTTCTCTGCGGGAACATGAGCACTGAACCGCTGACGGCCTGGAGCTCACATCTGCGTCTAAACACATTTTAAAACAGGCGCCATGTTTATTTTTGAGTCACATATTTGAGGTCTAAATAACTACCATTCTCACCTAAAAAACTCTTAAAGCTACATTTCGAGACACAACAACGGTAGAATTTGACTGTCACAGCGGAGTGATACAAACAGTGAAACGGTTCCAGTGCTGATACTGGGGGAATAACGCACGGCTCTCAGCCAATCAGATTCGAGAACCAGAAATAATTGTTGTATAATGACTTTAATGTACCTCTTCTGTGCTGTTTTTGATTTCTGAACTAAAATTAATTATGAGAGTTTTTTTAATGGTGGCATAATATTTTTTGTGTGTGCTTTTCAGTCTGTTCTTCACACAAAGCCATTTTATGGACTGTTATGCTGCTTTTTTGACAGCCTTTGATCACCATTCACTTTCACTATATGAGAAAGAACATGAAAATCCTATCTAACAAATTTTGTGTTTGACAGAAGAAAAAAAATACAGATTTGGGTCAACATGAGGGTGAGTAAATGATGACAGGACGTTCATTTTTGGTTGAATTGTCCCTTTAAGAATCTGCAGAATGAGCTATAGCCATAGACTGTAAAAAATATGGACAAAGCGTCTGTGACGTCATCCATAGACTTTCTGAAGAACAGTTTTGAGGCGTTTATGAAGGGTATGGGCGGCGCCACCTTGGAAAATCTTTTCAGAAAGGATACAGAGGTGATATGATGTGTTGTGTCAGATCATGGCCGAGACGTCAAATTTCAGGAATTCCACTCGGCGCAGCCCGTTATCAGCTGTCAATCAAGCTGTCAATCAAAGTTAACCACGTCCTTATTTGTCATACATTTTATATCTAAATACGATGTAAACTAACGAGCTAGAAAAAAATTCACCCCCCTCACAGTTGTCAGGCATGAAAAATACAATATACGCCCATGGGACCAACCTGTAAAAACATGAATTTATGCTGTGAAAACGGACATTTTAACATGGGGTCTATGGACTTTCGGTCTATGGATTTTCGATGTATTGCAGTTTTTCGCACTTCCGGGTAGGCTTCATTTTTCAGATTAGAAGGAGAGGAGAGCCATGAGAAGATAAGAAAGAATCAAGGACATAAAATTCACACAAAATAATACCCTTCATATTCCTGGTATTATTTATGGATATCTCTGTACGCAGCCCCACACATGGCTAGATCTGTCTCTCTGTCTCTCTGTCTCTCTCTCTGTCTCTCTCTCTGTCTCTCTCTCTGTCTCTCTCTCTGTCTCTCTCTCTGTCTCTCTCTCTGTCTCTCTCTCTCTCTCTCTCTCTCTCTCTCTCTCTGTCTCTCTGTCTCTCTGTCTCTCTGTCTCTCTCTCTCTCTCTCTCTCTCTCTCTCTCTCTCTCTCTCTCTCTCTCATTACTCCAGTGCTTTTACACAAAAGCCTCTCATTAATGCATCTCGCTGTTCCAAGTGGTCAAGCGCCAGCACTAAGACTGGGAGGAAGTGCATTCCATCACCAATGGTTTCTGGCAAAGCCGAAAGCTACTTACCACGGGTCCTTCTCATGCCCTGTGCACGGTAACTCTACCCCGACTAACCTAGACGGGACATCTCCACTCAAAGAGACATTCTGACATCTCTCACTCAACCCTCATGTTGTTCCAAACTCATATGACTTGTATTTAAATAGCAGATCTTTTTAAAGAAGAAGCTATCTGTGCTGGTATAAAGATCAAATTATTATTATTTTTTTGCTTGGAACTATAAATGTATTCAAAATGCCATTAAAATGCAATTCACAAATTTCTAAACTAAAATGCATTTTATTTATTTTTCATGGGGAGGGGGTGGGAAACCTCTTCTGTCTCTGATAAGGCTGCAACACTGCTCTGATTAAAGGGTTAAGCTGAAGCACATGCAGGGAGCACCTACAGATGGATCTCATTCTCTCGGACACACACACACACACACACACACACACACACACACACACACACACAGTAATTTAAGGTCAGTGGAGACCATATTAATACTGTTGGCTAGTACAAGGATGAACATATTGAGATACTTATTGAGTGGTTTACAAGAGCCTAGACTGCTGCAACAGGCATGAAGACTTCTGTTCATCTCTCGCTCATCATAAATTCTTAGTGTTTTTAAAGAGACAGTTTTCGTCCCTGTTTGAGTGAAATGGCTTCACAAACAAGAAAAAAATGTAGGGCAGGGCTTGATTTTGTCCATGGGGAATTGATTGGATGGATGTGGTTTGCTATTGGTGGATCTCATGTGAGTGACAGGTTGCCCCGCCCATATCTTCAGAGAAGAGAAGAGATGCTGCAAGAGGAAGTTATTCTGATTCAAGATTACCAGGAACAATAGTGATGTGCATCGATAAATTGTTTATAATAAATAATGAAATATTCCAATAAGGAATAAGAATGGTCCGTTTTGATCCGTGACAGACTTTAAGTAAAAAAAAAAAATAGATCTAAATGTGAAAATAGGGAAATAAGCATGTAGAGTTAAATATCCAGGATCAGCCAACAAATGTCCAATATTGACTGATACCAATAAGTAAAAAATAAATCTCTAATACTGTATATTGGCTTTAAACAAAACACCAATATAGCACTGATATATCATGCAACACTATTTATGAGTAGTATATCTTTTACAGCATATGATAATTCATACTCAAACTCGTCATTCGCCAAAATAGTCTTAAAATATCGTCGTATCGTTTCCGTGAACCAAATATTGTAATAACACATAGAATAACACAAAGAAAATATAATGAATAGTCTTCGGCAATTTTAAGATTCAGATCATCGTCTAACATTAAATTAAAGGGATAGCAACAGATTATAAGAAAAATCTTTGCACTTTAAGAGGTTTATTAACATATAAGTAATTCAGGAGACTACAACATGGCTCCTCATACTCAAAACAAAAATGCTACCACTACCAAATACATGATCTTGATATCTACTTACCGATTCATGCATTCATCCACTGACCAGATCATGAGATTGACAGATAAGAGTGAAGTTCATTTGAGCCCTTGAATGGATCAGCATGAGTTCAACAGTCTTAAACACCCTACAGTAACTGTTTGCTGACATTAAAGAGCTGAACGTGTTCAGATTCCTTTGCTAAAGCCACTGGAAGCCAAACTCAGCATGTGTATATTTTCTCCAGGTCTGAAATAACTGTGCAGCATGTTTCTGTGTGTCGTGAGGGTTTGTGTGGGCTCGGTGCGCTGCCGAAGGCTGTTTTGTGGCCACCGTGACCACCTTTGTGAACATCAGGCCCGTTTGTGGTGGTTTAGACTGAAGCTTCCTGCCAAAATCTGCTCTTTTTCTTTCTCAGTCCACTTGCCAGATAAATTTATATCCGTGCTGACTGAGCGATGCTCATGACTGGAGCTGCTCAAAATCAAGCCTGCTTTCTTGCTCGCACGTGTTTATCTTTTGGTGATCCTCTCATGTCACTGTTCCACCTGAAACAATCAAGAGCTTTACTTAGTGGTTGCTGAACATTCGGAAGAAGATTGTGTAATGGCGTTTCCTCAGCTTTTCCACTGTCCTTTGCTACACACTTCGGTATCTTGGTGTGTGGCTCGGTGAGTCCGCAATGTGGATATGAAACGGTGCCCATAAACACAGCCAAACATTCACAAAATGTGCACACGTGTTTTTATACGCATGTTTTACAACACCGAATCAGAAATTGTTTACTCCTGCAACATAAGCGTCTTCACTGTTGCAGAACTTCAGTCTTAAGGCAAGACACTCCAGCAGGGAAGGTTGCATAAACTGCTTAGACTAGTCTTAAAAGTTAGTCATATTTTTCTTCAAGATGGTCCTAACTTTTAAAAGTCATGCAGTTACATAAAAAGGTAGATCAGTCTGATTACCTCTTGACTTATGTCTAGTTCTTAAAGTCCCTCTGTGGTGAAAATCAAGTTTTTAATTTTGTTTATATGTCTATGTGGTGTTTTTAATATGCTTTAAGACAAACCATGTGTAAATTCATAAGTTGACAGCATTGCTGAGTATTTTCTCCTTAAAACTGCAGTGAACCAAAGACTGTCTCAAAAACAGTTTGAAATCGCTGGTGTTTCTGACGTCACAAACGACCTTGTAACCAATCAGATCAACGTGTGATCGTCAATGAGTGGATCTCTGAGCTGAGTGAGTGAGTGGAGGCGGGGCTCATTTACATATTCATAGCACCGTGTATACTAAATGAGGCAAGGGTGTCGAGCTACATTCAAGATATTTTAAGGCATGAATAATTTTCTTTCAAGGAAAAAACTTTTACATTTATCATTTTGGTGATCAAAGATGAGTTTTAAGGCATAAAATTATTGACTACAGGGGGACTTTAAGACACACGCTGCGTCCAAAATCGAATACTTTCCTACTATGTAGCAAGCGAAAAACAGTTTGGCAAAAGAGTAGTATGTCCGAATACATAGTATTCAAAAAACTGTAAGCGAAAAGTCCCAGGATGACCTACTACCACTTTACTATCCCATGAGGCCACGGGAGAGGATTTAGATTTATGGATGGAAGAGAAGTAATGCAACTGGCATTGGTAGGTCACATGATAATGACAATATGGTGTACAATAAATGCAAATAAGGCATTATTTAATTAAATATACACTAATTTTCATACATTTGCAGAACAGACATCTGAACATTGGATAAAGCCAGTTTCGTTTTATTGACATTTTAGAGTTAAATGTTTTTACAGAAGGGATTTTGGTGATCACTTATTATCACTCCACAAATCTGAAAATATTGTCTACATATATATATATATATACACAAAATAATCATAGTAATCACCATGTTTTAAGGAATAAAATGTCAGGCAAATGATATATGAACAAACCCCTCAGTAAAAACCTTCAGAATATAGATACTGTAGGAATTAAACTGTAAAGTTTGGTGTGAGTAGATAGATATGTGGGCTACTTTAATTGAAATCTATAGATTAAATGAAATAACGTGCAATGAAAAAAAAAACACTTAAAATTGAATTTTGGATGTATTCCTACCACTAGTTGGAAAATTGCACAAAATTGACCCGTGCATTAAAACTATGCTTGTGTCTGCATGTGTCTTGCTTTAAAGGAAACATGAATTTGTCAGTGTGTGTTTGAGCTCTCATTATGTGTTGAGTCAAATTCCAAGCATTTCCCAACTCATCTGAGCTTCCAAGAGCTACAAAAACACACTCTCTTAAAGACCCCATGAAATGTCTTGACAAGCGTGGTTTTCTTTCCTGTGTTGACATGTTTGCTATTGTGAAAGGAAGTTGAAGCGGGACTTTAAGGCAGGGCTAGCCAACATGTTCTGAATCAATTCAACCAATTGCTTGACTTTTCAATGTTTCAAAATGCTTAAAACACCACAGACTTGCGGGAATTTACCCGTATCGCGATTAATCGCACAGCCCTACACTATCTTTGATCCCTAATTTGACTCCATTAAATCCCTCTAATTTGATTTATGGAATCCATTTTTATCCTTAATTTTGGCTAGGCACTACGGGAGTGAACGGGAGTGTGTGTGGCGTGGAGCATTGTGAAGGTCGTGGGATTCTCTGCGATTCAATCTCCCACTCCAACCACATTATACACTAAGACCCTGAAGTTTACCTGTTGCTAGGAGATGGTAATATTCATAATTCTTGTCCTTGCTTAGGCTGCCATGATTCATGTTGAGATCACAGTAAATGGCTGCGTAATTGCACGTTGCCGTTCCAGACTTCAGAGGTGCTGAGTTCTGCTGGGTCGATGTGCTATCACTATTAGCATGGCCACTTTGGTCAGAAATATGAGCCACACATGAGCCAAGTCCTCATTCCAGGAATGCACTCCGAACTCAAATAAATACACTGCAGCATATCATTCATACTAAATCAGGGTCGATGGCCTGGACCGCACCACATGACACCCTAACCAGTGTTTTGATGAGCGAGCTCGACGAGAAGTGCTTACAAATTTCCTTGATAATAAGAGCTTGATATAATATAAATATCAGAGTTAAACACGTCAGGCCTTTGTTTCTTTGCACAGAGAATATTTTTATAGAAACCACTGTGGTTTTGTGCCACAAAGGCAAGAGAGCCATAATAATGGTGAGGTCGATTTAGGAACGGAGAAATAAACTCCAGACTACTCAAAACATACATCTGCATTAGAACCCACAGGGAGGAAAAAACACAGAATCGCTATGGTTCGAGTATCTATTGACGGTAAGACAGACCATAGGAGATACTGCAATAGCGTTGGTGCATTGCAAGTCCTGTGAAATGATTAGTTCACTCCAGAATTAAAATGTGCTGATAATTTGCTCACCCCCATGCATGTCATCCAAGATGTTCATGTCTTTCTTTCTTCAGTCGAAAAGAAAGGAAGGGTTTTAAGGAAAAAAAATCCAAGATTTTTCTCCATTATAGTGGACTTCAATGTGGTCCAACGGGTTGAAGGTTTAAATTGCATTTTCAGTGCAGCTTCAAAGTCTCGACATGATCTGACACAAACCATCTGTCATTTTCAACAACAAAAAAAACAAATAAACATTTATACACTTTTTTAAGCACAAATGCTCGTCATGCACTAGCTCTGTTATGCGCCACACATTATGTAATCATGTTGAAAGGTCATGCATGACGTAGGAGGAAGAACAGACCCAGTGTTTACAAAGCAGACATGCAGAGACTAAGTCGAACACCCTTTACAAAAAAAAAAGGTAAAACAATGATGTCGGAAGATTTTGTTGGAAAAACCTCCTTCTCTACACTTGTAAACACTGGGTCGGTACTTACGCGTGACCTTTCCAACGTGATTACATAATGCTTGAAGTCGTGGACGCGCATCGCAGAGCTAGTGCAAGATGAGCATTTGTGCTTAAAAAGTGTATAAATGTTTATTGTTTTTATAAAATGGTCGATGGTTTGTCTAGATAAGACTCTTATTCCTCGGACTTCTCCAATAATCTGGTCCTCTTAAACTCCGCCCCTGCAAGCTCACGCTAATCTGCATAGACTTCAATGCCATTTTTTCTCTTTTTTGGTAATAGGTTACACAAAGATTGACATCACAGTATGGAAGAAAAGATCTACTGCTCCTTCTGTTTCATCGTGACATAATATAATAAATATACTATAATAAATTATAAAAAATGGATGAAGTTTAATGATGTATTATAAGAAATAATTTAATTTTAGAAACATACTTATGTCACAGTGAATATTTTCCCCTCACACGGTATAAAAGGGTCTGTACACATGAAAATATTTAGCTACTTATTTTACAGTTACAGTAAATAACTGCATGACCTACTTTCCCCACTTTCTCTCATTACACTCTATCATGCAGTTTTCAATATAAAGTTAATGCAACAAAACCAAAGTTAATGCATCACCAGCCATTTAAACAGACATCATGATTTCAATCAAACCAGACATCTGACTGAACATAAACCAGTGAAGAGCATATCTGTGAGAATGTCCAGGCCAGGATAGAGTGCTTTAGCTTGGAGATAATGGGGTCTGTTTGCTTGTTTGTACATTTATAGCGCACATTCAAGAGAACTTTTCCCATGATGTCAAAGAATCAACCTGTGCTCCCGCTGACTGTTCATTCACACACACACTCACACACTGGACTTTGGGGCCGGTTTTGTCAGAAAGCATGACTTCATAGCCGTGGCCGTTGGGCAGTGGGGTCTAGCAGAGCTTTAAGCCTGGATAAACAGCCCAGTGGGAATACCTCTCTCCTTCCTCTGTTTTTCAGCTCATGCGTTTGTTGCTACTCATTCCCTCTCCATCGAGCACTGGTGCACATGCTGTCAAACCAGTTTTGGCCAGTCATTCCTCTACAGTTGACTGAGACGCCACCATGGAAACCAGAACATGGAGTGCCAAGGATGGGAAAGAGACGTTTTGGGAAATAATAAAAGACCTTGATAAGAATAATTGGTAACCCTTTACAAAAAGGCCTCATTTGTGAACTACGTAACTCTAAGCAATGTATTTTTGCAGCATTTATTAACCTTTGTTAATGTTAGTTGATAAAAATATGATAATTGATTGTTTGCTCATGTTAGTTCACAGCAGTGTTATTTTAATTTTTATTTTAATCAGCTTTTATTTGTATATTTTCATTTTAATCTTTAGTCATTACATTATGTGCTTTTGTCATTATATTCACTTTTTAAAAAATACTTTTATTTAGGTTTATTTTTTTTTTGGTTTCATTTAGTTTCTATTTATTTCCAGTTACAAATTTTAACCCTTCAACTTTTTCAACTAATTTTAATATTTAATTTTATTTCAGCTTTATTTCATCAGCAGAAATGTTGTTAATTGTTTAAGTTGATGATCAAAAACATTAGTAAATGTAGAAATTAACATTAAGAAATGCTATAGAAATATTGTTTATCGTTAAATCATGTACACTGATGTTAAGATAGAAAAAAAAAAGAAACCTTATTGAGAAGTGTTACCAAATAATTAATTACAGTGACTTGAACTTGTTTGCATTGGGATAAATGAAAACAAAATATCCGATATGGGGTCTCGCTACATATTGTATTTACAGGAAGTTCCAAAAGCTTGTCCGACTGAAAGCATAGGCTTTGTGGACTCTAGCCGAGATCAAAGAAGGATCAACAAACGGTTGTGTGAGGAGAGTCTGAGGGGGGAAAGTGGAAAGTCTTTCAGATATCTCTCCAGATTAAATCCTATGGAGGTACTGTCCGGCTCTAGGAAGCAGAAGAAACGCTTCAGGAGAATCACAGAAAACACACCAACTCACGTTTACTCCGCTCATATGGTAATATTTAAAAGAATAATTCATGCAAAACTGATTATTATTATCAGCATAACCATAACATTATTTACTTACCCTCTTACCCTGATGGTCACAGTTTTCCATGCAATTGCAATGAATGGGCATTGAACGTTTTATGCATTAGAAAAGGACACAAAAGCATCATAAAATGATTCAAAGAACTGGTGCGCTACAAGTCTTCTGAAGTCATATGACAGCTTTGTGCGAGTTAAAATGGAAAAGTGGATCAGCTGATTCATAAACAAATCATTCAGACTGGTTTTGGAAACGGATTCATTAAAAAGATCCAAATCAAAAGAACGATTCCTTCATAATTCATGACACCAGGGACACCTAGAGAAGGTTTTCAGCGAATAACATATTACGTTTTAAATGTCCGTTTAAATTTTCATTTAGCCGACCAAATAAAAAACAAGACCATCTCTTGTCTAATATTTCAGATTTGAGATTTCAGAAATACTTTATTGATCCCCGAGGGGAAATTCTTTGTCACAGTTGCACACTTGTCAAGGCATAAAGAATAGAAATAATAATAAATATCTTAATGTCTTCTCCCGATGTCCTAAAGCAACTGACAACTCATCTTCCACAGGTACAAGACATTTGGGCTATATTTGATGTTGAGCTGCCAGAGAAGCGAAACCAAATTACGTGTGTGTGTGTGTGTGTGTGTGTGTGTGTGTGTGTGTGTGTGTGTGTGTGTGTGTGTGTGTGTGTGTGTGTGTGTGTGTGTGTGTGTGTGTGTGTGTGTGTGTGTGTGTGTGTGTGTGTGTGTGTGTGTGTGTGTGTGTGTGAAATGCGCGATACAAATAAAGTGTACGTGCCTCACCAAGTCTAACAAACAGAATTTGATGTGCAAAGGCATCTGGTTTACCGCAGTAAAGGCCCGTTCACACTGAGTGTGACGCGATAATGGTGCTTTCACACTGAAAGTGTAACGATCGATTGCCTTCGACTAATTCACAGCGCTGAGCGAGAATGCATTTTTCCTCATGTACAGTATCTCGTATGTTTTCCCATTTGGCTTTAACCTCGTCTGCTGCACAACATACAATAGTTAACTAAGATAAATAAAGTTTGGTACTACACCAGAAACACAAACTAACGATTACGAGATCACACGATCATCAAATCGCATCTGGGGAACAGGTGCATTACAGATACAAATTACGATTTATGAGATTATTACAGTTTTTGCTCAAAACCCATTTAAAGCCATCATCAAGTACCATTATTGTAATAACTTCTAATTGCAATCTAAAGTGATTTTGATTATATTATGGGCGGACATGCATTATTTGTAGTGTTTTATAATAAACGGAACACAACACCTGCTTAGCATTTTTCAGCATCCTTTATGGTTATAAAAAAAATCCCAGAGCCGCATGAAAAACACATCGTAATCGTATCTATTTGGCTTTATGTTTGACGTGTAGAAACGTTTCTCTCAGTTGTTTATGTCTGGAAATCAGAAGGAGGAAGTGAAGACGTCGTCATCCGGAAGGGCAGGAGTCATTAAATGAAGTAATATGATTAACATGATTAATCACGATTTTTAAAAGTTGGTAAATGGAAAGAAATTTGGTAATTTGGAAATGTTTGAGTCAACAAAACCTCTTATAGAAGTTAGGATAGTCCCTTCCGTGATCTCTTTTAAAGGGTTAGTTCGCCCATTTAAGACATGAAGTTGTATGCAATCCTTACCAGCACTATAGTGTATACACACTGACCCACTCTGTTGTCACCCCCCTGGTCCGAGTTCTGACCGCTGGAAGTTTTTGAATGAAGTAATCCCGGCTACTTTCCGGGGCCACAAAACTGTGCGTTTTTACGTGAAAAAAAGATTTGCGTTTCAAAGCTTGATTAATTTAACACAAAAAAAACACGCCGGGCAAAATTCATACCTCAGTTTTAATCGGCACTATTTTCCTTCCGTTTCTATCAATCCGCGCTGCTGTCAACGTCAACAGTGCGCACGTGACGATCAGCTCTTCCATAGTGTTTACACAATCGATCGACAACAAGGTAAAAAATATTAAATTAACAATGGTGCGAACTTGTAAATTCCCAGGCTGTGACAACAAGGATGTGCCGGGATCAAAGTTCAAATTTCATCGTTTTCCTGTATCAAATATGAATATGAGACAGCTTTGGCTGGTTGCCATCGGCTACTCAGCGGGAGCTAAATTATCTCGAATAAAGGATTTTCGTGTGTGTAGTGCTCACTTCAGCGAAGACGATTACATCTCCAACCAAGGAGGAAAAGGAAAAAACATGATTTTAAATAGTTTTGCTGTACCAGTACCACGGGTAAGCTCTATTTACTAACTTTATGATCCCATGTATACTCCGGTTCATAAAGATATCCCTTTGTCGTTGAGTTAAAATTACTGTCTTCATCTGATCCGTCTGACACTGTGCTAAAATTAGTTTCATCATCTGAAGTTTCGTAGTCGGACATGTTGTCGGCGAGTCGCGCTATCAACAGCTAATCGTCACGTGCGCACTGTTGACATTGACAGCAGCGCGGATTGATAGAAACGGAAGGAAAATAGTGCCGCATTAAAACTGAGGTATGAATTTTGCCCGGCGTGTTTTTTTGTGTTAAATTAATCAAGCTTTGAAACGCAAATCTTTTTTTCACGTAAAAACGCACAGTTTTGTGGCCCCGGAAAGTAGCCGGGATTACTTCATTCAAAAACTTCCAGCGGTCAGAACTCGGACCAGGGGGGTGACAACAGAGTGGGTCAGTGTGTATACACTATAGTGCTGGTAAGGATTGCATACAACTTCATGTCTTAAATGGGCGAACTAACCCTTTAAGTCACTTTCAAAAACGCACTTGTTTTCCTTGGCCTATAAATAAGGTTGGTTAGTTTTTACCATTTCTCCTTTGAGTATGATGCTGTGTTTCCTTTTTTATCTAAGTCTGATACTGCCATTTCTGTTTTAATATTGATGAGTCTGATACTGTTTTTGTCATTTCTGTTTTCTTATTTAATTTTTTAAGTCCGACAATGTTTTTGCTACTCCTGTTTAAGGCTGTTTTTAGCTTTGCTGTACTTATCTGCGCTGTGCTGTTACGCTTGGTATTATTGTCTTTTAATTTTGTAGTTCTGTAAAGCAGTCAGTGGCTGTTATAAAATGTGCTATATAAATAAAATGAACTTGAACTTGATATGTAAGATGCACATTGCACTGGTGAAACAAAAAGTTTAAATGCTAAATATCCAGATACTATCCGGACGCCACGTGTAAAGATATTAGCGCACAAGTCGTGTGAAGTACTTTAATGATAACGGGGTTTGTGTGTTTTTGAAGCTTGAAAGCCTCAGCCGAGCAACAGCACAATTCTTAAACATTTTTTCCTTTGTGTTCCACAGAAGAAAGTTTCATAAAGTTTCATGGAACGACAAAGGTTATAAAAACAATGTCAGAAAATCAATCTTTGGATGAGCTCTCCCTTTAATGGTTTTGTCAGCCATCATGGATGTATAGAGTGATACTGGGATAATACAGTAATATGCTAAAACCGCACTGTAGGAACAAGACCTGCCCCTGGTTTATTTTAGAGATTAAAGAGAATATAATAGGATTTACTGAAAGATCATACTGCTAAACACTGCCTGGTAGTCATGGAGAAAGTATCATAAATATAAATGTCTTTACTATATCTGTGTGTAAAGCGGTCCTGAGCCAAATCCTCTGGCCTCTTCTCTCACCTGAAACAATCAATCCAAGTCACGTAGGCGACACATGTCTTTTGACGACACACTTCATCACTACAGACACACACACATACACATGGACAAACAGAGTAATATATACTTTTCCCTGACGCATTTTTCCAGTAAATTACTGAGCCTTGCCAGTAAAACAATATTCTTGGTTGCTACCAAGCTTTTTTTTAGTATTTTTTTTTTTAAATCCTTTGGACCTCTGAAATCTGAACTTTTTGGAAAAGAGCAGCGACTGTCAAAGGAGAGGCAACTCAAGTTTGGCTGACAGCTTCATCGTGTTTTCCGACTTGATCCTTCAAACTATTTTAATGTACAAACTATTTTAAATGTCCAGTCATTAAACTTATCGAGCCGAGCGGCTTCTCAGCACTCCTTTCAGAGCTCAGGAAACACCGTTTCATCACTTGTCCATTAGCTCTTTTGGCCCGGCTCTATGGTTTCACCTCCTTTTGTGTGTTTGCTTCGTCTTTTAGAGGAGAAACTAGAGGGAAAAAAGACACTTTCCCTGTTTAACATCCTTGACATCTATCCCAGTGGTTCTTTACCTGCTTCAAGACCCAGATTTTAAGTGGCAACATGATACAACGATTGCTTATTGTAAAGGCAATACATGAATGTATTATATAGATCTGAATTCTGCAAACAAAACAAAAAACAAAAAAACAAAAAAAGAAAATTAACCCATCAAAGCCATAATGTAATCTTTATGCCACTATGTAATGCACTTAATTCTAGAGGTCAACTGATATATTGCCAAGGCCATTATATCGGCAGAGATATAGTCTATTAGATATAATAGAGATATTGTCCCTGACTTCTCTTATAAAACAGCATTTTTTCTGTGTATAAGCTATAAATATAGATCAATTCAAAACTAATCTTTGAGGCCAAACAAGTAAGCCAATGGTCAATGGCTGGCGATTCATGAAATGGCCGTTTTCCCAGAAAAGCGGTTTATTCCGCATTGTGAAGCCTCTCCTCCATTGACATTCATTCATATAAAAAAGGCCTCTAAAAGAAGCCATAAAGAGGCTTTGATATCAGTGAATATTTGGGCTTTTGTTTTTATTATTTACATTGACTTTTTCTGTTTGGCCAATAAGATTCTGAAGCTGGACTTTTATTTTGATAGTTCTGCACACATACTTAATGGCCCTCATTTATCAAAAGTGCGTACACCAAATTTCTAGCGTACACCTGGCGTACACCCAAAACCACGGTGACTTTGATATTTATCAATATGGACGTTGGCGTACGGCACGCTCAAATCCTACGCCAGGTCAGGAGGTGGTGTACATGTACGCATGTTTAGAGTTAGTGCGGAAATGCGCAGAAAAACAATTCCTTACACCAAAAAACGCACTGACAAACTAAAAGATATGAGGAGCTCTTTTCCAAAACGCGATAAACGCCATTTTTAAAAATAAATTTGTATTTTATTTCTATTAATAAACTAGTGTTGTGTCTGCAAAGATGAAATTGATGATCACCATCTCCGTAGTGAACGCGCCTATAGAGAGCACTTTGACAGCACTTGATTCAGTAGTACTAACACTTTCTCTTCACTTTCTCTTCTCTTCTATTCTATAAAAAAAAATGCACTAAAGTTCAACTGAGAGGGGTTATAGCACTTGTGTATTGTTGTCCTACTGTTAGTTTAACTGCTTCTATTGTTTTCTCATTTGTAAGTCGCTTTGGATAAAAGCGTCTGCTAAATGAATAAATGTAAATGTAATGTAAATGTAGAGAGAGTAGCCTATTTCTTTTCGTTTATAATTGTTTCGTTTAAAGACATTTCAAGCTTTCTTTATAGATATATTTCTCATGTCTGTGAGGCATATACTGAGTTTTGGTTAATTTGTGATGAGATGCGCTCCAGTTCACGTGCAATGCAAGGGACCGCGCTCGCGCCTCCATGTCATGACTCATGATTATATTGTCTGCTATTTGCTTATTTATTAAATCCAGGCAATCCAGGTTGATGAAAAAAATATAAGTGAACATAAGTCATTGGAGAGAGAGAGAGAGAGAGAGAGAGAGAGAGAGAGAGAGAGAGAGAGAGAGAGAGAGAGAGAGAGAGAGAGAGAGAGAGAGAGAGAGAGAGAGAGAGAGAGAGAGAGAGAGAGAGAGAGAGAGAGAGAGAGAGTAGTAGTAGTAGTAGTAGTAGTAGTAACAAGGTTTCATTCATAATGAAAGGTTACAAATATGTTTGGCCACCAAGGGAGAAAACATCTTGCATACCTGAGCTTCAAGGTATGTGGTCCATTATACCTTCTGAAATGTCACTAACTCTCCCTCTCACATGCACACACACACACACACACACACACACACACACACACACACACACACACACACACACATATGCACAAAGTTGGGAGAAGAAAGCATGATCAAGCAAAATGTTTCCCCACTGTAAACAACCGTTGACCTGAGATTCTTCCAAGCTTTTTATTGCTTTTCCCCAAAGACTGTGAGACCTTATTTACTGCATTACATTTCCACCACAATCCCTGAAACTGATCAAATAAAGCAGGAGCCGGTCGTATTTCAGCCAAACCGAGCAGTTCATCATATCAGTTAAGAGCACATGTCTGTCTGCTCTCCTGATACAGTCGAACATCTTAGTTATAGTCTTTGTTATTTTTGTGTAAATGCATGAAAAAGTCTCTCTGCTGCGGCTCTTTCTTCAAGACATGCATGTTGCATACTGTTGTGTATTAATCTTTGTGGTTTCAATCTGTGGTTCCCAGATAACATGATGCTTGTGATCGGTTTAACCCAACTCGTGTGTTCTTTTGGAGTTGAAGTCAATATATAACACTACACTGCACTCCACTTGGGATTTCCAAACTTCTATAGGAAAAGTGCTGTAGAACAGGCAAACAATCAACCTGGAAACTTGTATGGAAATCCCCATCTGATTTTATCTGTATAATGTTACACAGACATGGTGGCATCCAGAAAGATAAGCAAACTTCATGATAAATATTCACTTTTAAGCAAATTAGAGTCAAAATTCCTGCATTACACAACAAAACCTGTTTTGAAGTTATTAATGGTGCACTTCTGCCCCGCGAACATCAGAAAAGTGAAAATATTTCATGACAAAATGTAAATATAAAAGTTTCAAACATTCTTGCCATTGGTACGAAAAACGGGTATAATAATAATTATTATTATTTTTTTATTTTTTTTAGAGCAGAAGCACCAGTTATAACATTGAGCCAATGTTATAGAGTGCTAAAACCCAGAGCAAGTTTTTATATTTTATTTTTACATCCAGCTCAGTGAATTCAATTGATTTTTTTTTATACGATTTTGGTTTAATGCATGGTTAAACAACCATGTGTAATTTAGTTGAAGCCAATGCAAAGGTTTTCACTTCTGGCGATTGTATTTAGGCTTAAAAAGTCATAAAAGTTGTGTTCATTTGTTAAAGTTGGTATGAAACAGAAGTTGTGATCGTCTTTTCTTCCCTATTGTGTCGAATATCCGAGTGAAACGCTTCTGAACAAGAACAAATGTGGGCGGGACTTAAAGGATTTGTTCACCTCAAAATGATAATTTCCTAATAATTTACTCACCCCAATGCCATCCAAGATATCCATGTCTTTCTTTCCTCAGTGGAAGAGAAATTAAGTTTTTTGAGGAAAACATTTCTGGATTTTTCTTCGAATAGTGGACTTCAATGACAACCAGCGTTTTAAGTCCAAATCAATGCAGTTTCAAAGGTCATTTTCAAAACAACAAAAAAAAAATATATGTATATATATATATATATATATATATATATAGCGCTATATATATTTTTTTTTTTGTTGTTGTTGAAAATGACCTATCGTTTCGCTAGATAAGCCCCTCCTCCTCAGCTGCGATCGTGCGCAGACTGTTGAAGCACTTCAATGACCTTTGAAACTGCATTGATTTGGACTTAAAACGCTGGTTGTCATTGAAGTCCACTATTCGAAGAAAAATCCAGAAATGTTTTCCTCAAAAAAATTAATTTCTCCTCCACTGAGGAACGAAAGACATGGATATCTTGGATGGCATTGGGGTGAGTAAATTATTAGGAAATTTTCATTTTGAGGTGAACTAATCCTTTAATTGTGTCCGTGGGGAATTGTTTGAATGCAGAGGTGTCAATTCCAGGGGTCAGAAAGTAAAAGTCCTGCCATATATTTATTCCACCCATTAACTCAGCCAGCTGATTTCACTAATTAGTTCTATTTCCTGGCTGAAAAACTGTGCTAATTAGCAAATCCAGGTGATTGGAACAAAATACTGAGGAGGAATTTTACCTTCTGAACCTGGACTTGACACCTCTGTTTGAATGACAGTGACAGGTTGCCCCAACCACATCATCAGACAAGAGAAGTCACTGTTTTTTATTAAAGATTGAGGCACATGAATGTTTTTTAAAAAAAGCAACTAAATTCCATATAAAACAAGAATTGTCAATTGTAATATCATGTGAATAAACAACAATGTACATCATATGGTGCACTGTATTGTGATTATAGTCACGGCTAAAAAGGCATTGATTACAAAAGGGTGTCATTATATTGAAGAGTGTTACCATGGCTAGAATCGACCAATCCAAAGCCAAGACAATCCATGCTTGGACAACAATGAACATCACAGTGTCTGCCAGTCACTGATAGTGAGTAGGAATATCCCACAAAAAGGCAGTTTAACAGATGTAATATGATTGTGCTTGGCACTCAAACAGCCAGCGATCACCGTGCCATTGTGAAACGCTTTCTCTCCGACACACACTCACGCCACTGCGGTGACGCCAAAATCCTCTAATCTCAGGTTGTGTAACTCAAGTGGATATTTTTATGCCCGTTTATGACTCAAAGGTCAGTTACAAAAGAGAACCGTCACTCTATGTGATTAACATTTTTAATTTCCACGGATTAACATCTAAAATTAGCATTAAATATGATTACATGCTGCTTCTGGACTAGATGCTGATGCTGCACTAATTTAGTCAAAAGTAGAGATTTTTCTCTTAGTATCATTACTCAAATGCGTTTTATTTTACACAGAATTGATACACAGATAACACCAGCACTTTCCTTCTCTCTGTGTTTCAGAGCAAAGCACATCCCTGTGTTCATTTGAGCCCGATCTCATGAAAGTGCGTATCTATACAACGAATGTTATTTCTCTTGCCATTTATACACCAAAAATGTTTTTTGCGTGCATATGCTACGCAGTTTTCGCGTGCATATGATACACACTTTATGGCGTGTAATACGCACGCATCCCCACCCCTAATCCTACCCAAGAGATTTTCATTGCGTAGCATATGCAAGCTAAAATCATTTTTGGCGTATAAATGGCACGAGAAATAACATTCGTGGTATAGATACGCACTTTCATGAGATTGTGTTGGTTCATTTACACGCCGGCACTCTAGATGTGCTGCAAGTTTAACGTGCATTTGGGAAAGTATCGCACACTTTTTCACATTCACGTGATTTTTATGGATAGATTGATTTGTATTGAGAAGAGTTTCTAAACCTGTGTTCACGGAAACTTAAAAGGCTTCCTTACCGTGTTTCACCAAAATAAAAGCATGAGGGTTAAACTCTTGCAAATGAAGATATTAAGATATAAATATTGCAATTTTACTACTGCAGAGTATAGAGATAAAAATGAATATACAATTACTGTTAATACTTATATTAAGAATAACAATAATAACATTAAAACAACGGAGGACGTACTGGGTTTCTCCTACGCCACTTCTAATCCCACAGAAAGACTGAAATAGAAGGAATACAAGAGGAAGCGCTCTTTTTTATGCCGTTGTTTCTTTTTTCGGTTCTGCGATGGCACAAGGACAAAGGACGGTCTCCTTTCCGTCTGTCAACGGGTCATTTACAGGAATAGAGAAAGATCCGTTATCGCTCAGTAACTCTTTTGATTGCATCCAAAGCAAACATGGCTCTCTTTCAGGTCGCCGGTTTTCCTAAGGACGACGGTTTTGAGCTGTGGAAGCACGTCCGCTCCCTCGTCACCCTCCTCTCGGGTCCATCCTCAAAGTCAAACGCATGCAAGAAACCTGGAATGAATCAGCTAAAGCTTACATACATTTGCCATTTCATCTGCAATGTGAAGGAACTGTTGAGTAAGATGTTGCATAATCTTCTCTGGCTTCTCCCATAGATTTGCACAGAAGGCAGTGTCATGTGGCTCCTAGGAAACATTGGCAAAATTTCAGCATCATGACCCTGACCAAGGCTTCTTTCATCGTAGGGCTGCATGATACATCTAATTAAAATTAGTATTACAATATGGCATGCTATGATTTAATTAAATCAATATATCCGCTACTGCTCTAGAGTAGCACTGCTCATCCATGCCAAAGCTACGTTCACGCCATGTAGTAATTACCGTAATTTTGTAATTTCTAAGAAAATGCTGGATTCTTCCTTATGGTCAATATGTAACCCAATATGCAAGCCTTGTTCGAAAGAAACATCTAACTCCACACCACTTTAAAACCTTCATCAAAAAATCCTTTTATGCAGCCTTTTTGCATTTATCCACAGTTGAGTACCAATTCAATTATTTAAGGGGCTCAAGCAGGCAGATAGCACCCTTTCAAACCAATTCTCCAGTGCCGTTCATGTACTCGGACTGGGAATTAGGTGTTTTAATGGCAACACTATCAATGCCTAAATTAATCTGCAGCAGTCAGGGGAAACAAGTAGGAGCTCTCAGAAAATTCCCAGCTTACAAATTGAAATTACGAGCTCTTCGAGGACTTCTACGCTTTTTACAAGTTGAAATCTTGTAATTATTACTTGCCATTATTTTCACTCAGAAACTGGCAGCGCATACAGTACATCCATTCGCCAGCAACACGTCAAAATAAAAGCTTGATGGTATAACATCTGAAACTTATGATATTGTAAATTTACAGTTGTAATATAAAACATTTTATTAAATACTCGATTTCTTATTTTACAGTACAACAGTTACAATTATTTTGTTTAATATACTGTATAAGTTCTTAATCCAGATAAAAATCACAATTATTATTAGTATTATATAATAATGAATTGGTCAGAGGGAATGTGACCTATGCAAACTTTTTTAAATAAATAAATAGATAAATAAAATATCCCAAATTGCTCAGGATGGTTCGCATTTCAAAGAAAAAGAAATTAAGAGAATTAAGAAATTAAGAAAAAAAAAATCAAACACCAGCTTTTTTAATTATTTATATTCTGCACTCCCCCACAAAATTACCCCACTCATTCTAGAATGATTCATTCTTTCCAAATATAGCTATTCAAGTCATCTAGTGAGCATATTTATTCATATCGCGCTATACATCACTCAAAAAGTAAATACTGCAATGTTTTTCACAATCGTGGAGCCCTATTCCGATGTTTATTACATCGCTGATTGTCGTCCACGGTTTAAATGAACAAGCCGAAAGACAAGAGGAAGCCCGACATCAAAGCAGATGAAAACCACGCTGTCCTCAAGTGCTACTCGCTGGGAAGCTGGATTTAACATTGTGCGGATTGAGGAAACTTCGCCGTTGCCAAGGGATGAACGGGAGTTGGGGGAGAGGATTCGCATTTATTTTGGTCTGCTGTGGTTCCTGTGCGGTGTGACCGTCGCGAAGGGCTCTTTCCGTGGGAAGTGGGTTGATTCGGGAGTCCTGTCCCACTGTGGATTATTTCCTTTCCAGCTATTGATGAGCTGCAGGCCATCAGGGAGAAACAGCAGGCAGAGGAGCTGAATTCTCATTTAGTTATCACTCTATACTCCGTTTGGGCCCACCTCAATATTCATTAGCTAAGCCTTGCCGCCAAGAAGATATAATAATTGCGTTTCTGCACACGGAGGAGGAATACCAATTCATTTCAAATAAATATATTCAAATACGACTTTTGGTGCTCAGATCACATAATCCTACTGTAAAGACACAGCTTTAGGTTCTGACGAATGCAGTTGTTGGCAGTTTTGTGGGAAACGGTAGTATAGTCGTATAGCTCAGCTCTCCTGCAGCTTTGGCTGTCTCAACACGCATCTAGTGCCGGCTGCCAGGCAGGTCTTCATCCAACACATAAACAAAGGAACATTATGTCTGTCAGCCTACGCTCAAACATAAACAGCAATTTATCTCATCCACGTGGGAATACCAATATTCTTTTATACCTCCAAATTCCCCTGCTTGCTTTGCTTTCTGACCTGCAACCGACAGAAATAGGATGTGAAGGATGAAACTGGCACCAGAAAAACACATTATATGTGAGGCACTTTCTATAGGATGCAAAATCAAGCCTGAAAGGTTTAACCCTCAGAGAATATATTTATCTTTTAAGCCGCAAGCGGTTCGCAATTATTAATACAATTTAGCTAATCAATTACGCCATGTTTTACTACACTGAATATCAATTCATCAGATTTTAAAATGTTTTACATTTGGCAACGTATTATAAATATTATACGTATATTAAAACCGCTCAAGTGTTGGGATCAGTAAGAAGATTTTAATGGAGTTTTTATTTTTTTGTAAGTTTCTTTTGTCCACCAAGTCTGCATTTATTCAATCAAAAATACGGTAAAAACTGTAAAATTGTGAAATATTATTGCAATCTAAAATAACAGTTTTCTATGTAAATATATTATAAACTGTAATTTATTCCAGTGATCAAAAGCTGAATTTTCAGCATCATTACTCCAGTCTTCAGTGTCACATGATCCTTCAGAAATCATTCTAATATGATGATTTGATGCTCAAGAAACTTTTTTTTTTTATTTGATGAATACAAAGTTTAAAAGAGCAGCATTTATTTGAAAAAAGACATTTGTAATGTTTCAAAAGATTTTTCACTTTTGATCAATTTAATGCATCCTTGCTGAATTAAAGTATAGTTTCTTACAGAAATACTGACCCCAAACGTTTGAATGGTATTGTACCTTTAAAATAAGGTTATTGTATGTTAGATAAAGAAGTAAAGATGGTTTGAGGTGATACCATGCGGGTTTAATCTGATGCTACAATCTGGTTTAATGTGAAGACAGAAGAAGGTGACTGTCTTTTATTATTTTTGCTTCACACACTGAACTCTTAAGAGCACATCCCATTTATTGGCGAGACTTCAACATCTCTACATCTTCCAGCCAGAGCATAATGACCCCAGCCAGCCTCGTTCCAATGTTTATCACATTTTTCATCCACCAGTGCTGATTGTCTTCCACGGTTTAAATGAACGAGCAGAAAGACGCGAGGAAGGCCGACATCAAAGCAAATGAAAAGCACGCTGTCCTCGGGAAGCTAAGCTTGACGTTTTGCGGATTGAAGAAACTTGCCATGGTATGGACAGGAGCTGGTCGAGAGGTTTCACGTGTATTCTGGTCTGGTGTGATTCCAATTTAAGTACATACAAGAAAAAATATATATTTTAGTATTTTTAGGGCTCCTTTCCAGTACATTTTATATTTACAGAGATATAATAAACACTCTCTGGAGGAGGAGGCCCGTTTCCCTGGCCAGAGCAACAACATCTAATGTTTATTTTGTATGTTCTGTACAGTGTGTGGAGCAACAATTTTAAATGGTTATTGCATAGAAAAGACACACACTAACTTGGCCGAGCCAGCAGTCGAAGAGTTGGGAGGGTTTATGGCCAGTTCTGCTTATCCAAAGTCATTATTGCTGCTGGATGTTGAGCAATATTTGTATCAGTCCACCTTCACAATATCTGAGGCCACATAAATGACAAGGATCTCTTAAAGTCAGCATGAAATCAAAACTGACATTTCTCGTAATTTTTTAATCCGAATAACTTCCCCTCCCTCTTACAGCATCTTCTCTGATGATGTGGGCGGGGCAACCTGTCACTCACATGAGATCCACCAATAGCAACCCACAACCGTCCAATCATCCAATCAAGCCCCGCCCTACACTTGTTCTTGTTCCAGAAGTGTTCACTCGGATATACGGCATAATAGGAAAGCAAAAGACGAGCATTATTTCTGTTTCATGCTGACTTTAAGTGCCGTTTAACCCAGCTGTGAGGAATGACCTTACTGATTAAAAACTATGGTAAACACCCACTATAACACGATGAAACATTTGCAATTTACTTTGTAGACTGCAGAACAAAAATCCCTCTACATAAAGTTTACAACAGGATTCAGAAAGACCAGATTAGACGACCTTAAATTCTAGCTGTAATCATTACTGGTAATTTTGTAGCATTATAAACTATGCAATGTGCAAAAGGAGTAGCGCAACAATATCAGGGAACAACATTCTTACCAGAAAAGACAAGATGTAACAAACGTCTGGCCATGCAGTGCCATTTCATACTCTATATGTTTCTATGGGTTATGAAACCAGTTGATGTTGACGGTGGGAACGTTCAAATGAAACCCAAACCACTGTCGAGTATACAAGAGAAGATGGCAGGATTAACCCCTTATGCCTATAAGCATGACTAATCGAATTTTAGGCTCTTTATCACGGTCGCTTCTATGTAAAATACTTGGTCCGAATAATTGACACTAATTGGTGAAATCTGTGAGCGCCGTGGGTAAAAGAGAAAGCTTGACCCTAATCCAACCTAAAGAGACACTTGAAATGCTGAACCAAAACCTGCAACCCAGACATTTCCAGAACTAACAACAATGTTCAGAAATCAGATTATTTTAACATTCCAGGCACTATCCATAAACTGCAGGAGACTTTCAGGGAATGTTGAATTTCGTTCCGCACTCTGTGGGTCTCATCATAGAGTTTAGATAAATTTAAATGTACACACTTAAACACTGGTTAATGAAGACAAAGCATATCATATGCACTTCTGTGATCTTGTTTTTCATCCTCACACGCACACACACACACTTATCTACTCATTGTCCACTCATCTACCACACACACACACACACACACACACACAAACCAGTAAACAATGCAGCGAGAAACAACACGAGAATGAAAGTGTTCACAGGAATGAGCGGCTGAATTGCTCAGCCGAGGCTGGACTCCAGCTCAGGGTTCAGAGAGGGCAGGATCGGATGATTTGCATTGTTTCATTTCATACAAATAAAGCTTGTGGATTTTTTTAAAGCCTTTGCAGATCTTTTAATCCTCTAACTGAGTCCAGCAGTGGACTCTACAAACAAATGATTCAAAAACAAAAAAACAGTGAAACTTCTTGAGTGTCATTATTAAACATTTGGGATCATGAACCTTTTTTTTAAACAACTTATATGCTTTAGTTACTTCACAGTCATGAACCGTGATTTGCTAGTCAGTTGCAGGTGTAATTAGGGGCGGGGCATTCTCATTCTACAGAGCATCTGATTGGACAAAACTCTGTGTAGTGCAGGATGAGTCGTCTATATTTTGGTTCGATTTTGCAGAACAGTATTACTGTATTCACCTTATTTTTGATGCAAGAGTGGCGGCGGACATTTTTTACTTGAATGTGCGAGGCATCTGGTGCCATTTACTTGTACAAAAAACAGTCTTTCATGATGCTTGATATTGCAAGCTTTTATAGACCTATAGAAAAAGTTATTTGTTATCAAATTATATATATAACCATAATCAAAAACACTGGTTTGTAGCACTAGTTGTTTTACTGTGCAAATAGATTTGACTGTCTTCTGGCACATTAAAAGAAAATAGCTTACTTCCACGTTACAAAATAAGATGGATATTTCAAAAAAGTATTTTATACTTTCCTACTAATTATATGAAAAGTATACAGTGGCTGGAAGTTACCAGAAAAATAAATAAATAAACAGAGATACATTTTCACACTGTCACTTTCTCTGAATCTGACGATAGAGAGATAAATCTGTGATAAATCACAGATCATAGACCAAGAGCCTGACTTCATAACTCAATTCTGACTAAATGCATACAGAAGTTACTGTGCTTTGTCTTTGTACAGCAGGACTGCAAACCTATCCCACCTAATTGATTATAAAATACAATATTTTAAACTGCATCTCATTATCCAGAAAATCACTAATTTAGGAATTATTTTTTTCCCTCTATGTAGCAGTGCAATCATATTTGTTCTGTAACACTATTACACTGGCTGGAAGATAATTAGGTCTAAAAAACTATCATCATAAGTGTGACTGCACAAAAAATGATTTGCACTATTAATAGCACATGGCAGCATAATGCATAATTAAATTATGATTAAAATTGACCTAGTCCCTATTGATTTCACAGTAAAATTCTGACAAATAAAAGATTATTAATATATTATTATAAAATACAATATTTTAAATGCATCTCATGATCCGAAACAATCATTTAGCTATTTTTTCATCCATGTTACATATTGCACAATGCAGAATAATATAGTATTTTTATTTAATTTATTACATGAACCAAAAATAACAGTCTCCGTTGGTTTCACAGTAAAAATTCTAGTGGAAAAGTAAGAAATTACTGTTGAATATTGTGAAATCCAAGGAATATTTTGCATTTTATGCACTCTATAAAACATTAACCTGCACTATTACGAGATGTGTGGCCCACAGTAACCAGTTCAAAAATAGTTGCCAATGCAAATAATACTTAATTAAGATAATAATGATTCCAGACCATTAATCTCCATGCATCGTCTTATTTGTCATCTTCGTTAAACAAAGTTTTGCAGGAACATTATCCTATAAACTTGGTTCATGTTCATAATTGTATAGAATCTCATAGTCTTATAAAACAGATTAAGTTTAGCATCACATTAAATGAAGTAAGATAGCGAGCACCGGAGCGTTCTCGTCTCAGCAGGAGGCAGGCATGCAGAATAGCAGGTAGTGTTAGTGTTCTGGCAGTAAACATTTACTGGGTAAATTACGCTGCCTGCAAATTCCCTGATGTAATACTTTCAAATTGCTGGTTGAATGCAGTCAAACTCTGAAACACAAAGGCATGCAAAATGTTACCCAACTGTCTTCAGAAAGCAGACATATAACATTTATTTATATCGATTTCCTTCGGACCTCCAAAGTATGAAGTACATTTTCAAAGTTCACAATGGCCTAAATATTTCATTTTACTTCGTTTACAAGCTTAAGTTATGATCTGACATCCGTTTTAGTGTAAACTTCAGTTGCTCATTTGTCTTTGTGAAGAGACGTTTCATCAGTCGCTGCAACAGTATGTGATTTAAAGCAGTGTGTTTTAATTATAGACGCTGGTGAAGATGGACGAACTTGACTCAAGTATGAACACGGTCGATGATCAGTCTTATAAACAACTATATTTAAATGTCAAACGACTACAAAATCAGCTGCTGTTGAATTAAATGTTTGACATTTTCAGGTAACAGATTTCAGCATAACATTTGATGTGTCCTTGGGCCCTAAATATTATGATTAAACAGTTTCCCTTAACATATCTCATGATATCATTAGTCAAAAGCTTAAAGAAAATATGTATAATTATATATACTGTATACAGGGCTTGACATTAAACTTTTTTACTCACCAGCCAGAGTTACAAGCCACTCGGCATGCCATGTTCACATCGATACCATGGGGAAAAACGGCCATATTTTTAATATGATGTCATAATTAGGCTGCTGTCACTTTAAGACCTGATCCATTATACTGTTACAAGTGTTTTCTTTCTCAACTGTTTACGTTCACTTAAAGCATAACTGACTGTGTTTATGTGAATTCTCACCAAGACTGGCATTTTTACATTATTTTGTGTGTATTTGACCGTTTAAGCGCAATAAGCAGCGAAAACAAACGCAATTTAGTACAGAGAGCCTTTAGTAGTTTTATTTTTGCACACAATTTGGGTGCTAGCACAAAATCTATACAATTATGCACAATACACGCAATCCCACAGCGAAATTCAAGCCCTGTAACACCAACAGTATTCATCATCCTGAGCAAATGAAACGAGTGAGTGAGCGGAGGCGGGTTTGTGTGTAACTCGCTGTCGGAGAGAAAGAGCAGCTGTTATGATATTTGCAGATATTTTAGTATCGATACTATGTATGGAAAAATGTATATTTTGACAACACTACATTGCACTTAGTTTATCATTTCAGATTCCTTTTTAAAAGACTACAAATTTAAAATGTATATATTATTTATATAAAATAGATGATGTATTTACAATCTTTATTTGAAGTGTCAAGCTACTTTCAAAAGGCGATTTGCTCAATTCTAATCGCTGACGTAGACACACTGTAAGTGTTTAAACCCAAGCTATAATATTTTATCCCAGTACTTCCAGCCCGATCTCATGAAAGTGCATATCTATACAACGAATGTTATTTCTCGTGCCATTGATACGCCAAAAATAGTTTTCTCGTGCATATGATATGCACTTTATGGCGTGTAATACGCACACACTCCCCACCCCTAATCCTACCCAAGGGGTTTTCAGTGCGTAGCATATGAATGCAAAAAAACATTTTTGGCGTATAATTGGCACGAGAAATAACATTCGTGGTATAGTTACGCACTTTCATGAGATTGTGTTGGTACTGTGATCATTTGAATAACTGTAACAGAAATAATGATACTGATGATCTGGTTCTGAATGTTTGCTGTGATCGTACTTGACAAAGGTTTAACAGATATATCCGAATCTACGAATAAGTTTGCGTGCGTTTCAATCGCAGATGGCCATCTTGTAACGATTAATCGTGTTGCTCCAATCTGTGTGAGAATGCAAATAGCTGATTACTTCATTCACTTGAGTTAATGGTGTGTCACTTTTCTAGATTAAAGTTCTGCATCATAATACAGACATTCGTGCACTAATGTGCATATATTCTATGCTTCTAATGCATATAAATAGAATAAACTAGTCTTACAGGTGAAACTCGAAAAATTCGAATAACGTGCAAAAGTTCATGTATTTCAGTAGTTCAAATTAAAAGGTGAAATTAATATATTTAGTATATAACTATATACATATGCATGATTATAGATTTCAGAGGGCTCATATTTCTGTATTTAAAATTCTTTTTTTTATTGATTTCATGTAATATTCAAATTTTCTGAGATTTTGAATTTGGGGTTTTCATAAGCTGTAAGCAATAATCATCAAAATTATAACTTTTGCACGATATTCAAATTTTTCGAGTTTCACCTGTTTAAAGTCCATGATTTAGCTTAACATGCATTCATTCACAAACATGCATTATAGTAAAATTAATTTACAACAGATTATTTGATAGATAATTAAAAATAAACTGCTAGATTTGTTTACTCATTTTATACGTTCGCCATCTGACTAGGAAGGTAGATGAGCCCATGCCGTATAACGATGAATCTCATTAGCATGCATATTTTAATAAGACCTTTAACAGAACTTGCTTTAGAGTTCAGCAATAAACATTCGAGCTCTCCAGACTGAATTCATTTCGTGGCGTGCCGACTAAACCGGTCTAAAGGCTCCGATCACCACAAAAGGTTTAAGTTTGTTCAAGATCCTCTTCGCAAGTCTTTCCAAAAGAGTTGGAGGAGACAGAACGCTCTCGTATAATTTACTTTGGAGAGTTTATACGAGCCGCGACTCCATTGTTCCATCACACATTCTGGATTCTTTATGATGCCGAAGATCTATAGCAGCACAATTAACGACTCGCAAATGAATTCCAGAGAAAATGATTAGATGACAGAGAATTAACAAGGATGTTGATATTTCTGGCACAAGGATCAGGGAGAAACACACAAAGCGAAGTGGCCCAATTAGTGGGTGTTTAGCTGGAGGTGGAGCCCTGAGGGGGGGGGGGTCGGGCCCCCGAGGACTAGTTGTCATGGTTACTAGCGTGTCACCGAGGGCCCTTTCCCTTTCACGCTTTCATTCTCCGTTCTGTTCTCCCTCTCAATCACCACCACAATTAGACACAAAAACACAAGTCTCTCTCTCTCTCTCTCTCTCGCTTTCTCTCTCCAAGGCCAAACTCTCTGTTTCAGTCCCTCGAGGGAAGGCTGAACGAAGCAAAAAAGTGTGTTTTTTATGAACACTGAGCTGAAGTGGAAAGAAAACTTTGAATGTTCTTTTCATTGTTTGTTTTCTTACCCTCACAGTTTTTCCCCTCCTCTAAGTTGATCTGTTCTTTTTGTCTAGGATTACATAATGGTGCCATCCATTCCCATTAAGAGGTGTTGCTTCCTAAAGCGGACAGAGCGGCGAGGCTTTGTGCGTTTTACAATCTGATGATGCTTTTGGAGTTGCATACTCTAGTATTGTGACGTATGCATTGCATCAGTGATTGCAAGATTAATTTCCACGACTTAGATTATTCGCCTCAAAAACGATTCTGCGGTTTGTGCATCAATGCACAGTGAAATTAATTTCTAACATTTCAGAAACTGTCAAAAAAAAGCCTATGTGAATGGAAATTGCTGATCATTGCTTTTCAATCATTCGGTCATTGTTGTCAGTTTCATTCTGTGTTCTTGCACATCAAATTTTTGCACAAGACACTACATTCAAGTTTTGCTGCTATTATAATACAATACAGTGGATTTATGATATGCTTAAAAACTATATAAAAAGAATAAACCAGTCTTTACAACTTAATATGCATGCACAAACTAGTAAAAAATTCATTTACATCTCTCAACAAAAAAAAATATTTGCATGTTTTAATACATTTTATTTCATAATACAAGTTAGTAAGCATTTTTCCATTATCAGTATTAGTCTGTGCATGAAGACTCCCATAGAGAGAAAAAAAACAGCACAGAATTAAAGCGTTTCAAAGCAACTTCAATACATGTTTTATGCATATATTAATGACTCATCTAAACTGAGAAACATTTAATATTAATATCACGCACTGATCTTAGCCTATTAGCTCAATGTGAAGACTGATATTTGACTTCTAACAGCAGTAGACGACAGCGAAATGTGCAAAGCTTCAGAGAGCAACAAGTCTGCCGGTCAAACACGCTGAATAGTCTGCGCTTCAGGAGTAAGTAATGCTCTGCTGTGCTTTATGGACTCGCTCGGCCAGTTGGCTCGCCACTATGCAAATCCAAGCTTGAAAGAAAAACCAACCTGGAGTCTTACAGAAGGAAGCCCTCGTGTCTCTGAAGCTTTACTCTCACGTGTGTTTAGATGGCAAGCTGGATTCTGCTTCTCTACACTGCAATGACAATAAATGGAGCACAAAAGGAGACTTTTGAACACGTCGTCTTCTGAGAGAAACGGCATAGGTTTTCAGATGAGACCCATCAATGTCTGAAACAGCCCAATAATGCCAAGATGCTCAAGTGTGCAATCAATATACAAACTGACAGATTTCTAAAATTCCTCATCAATTTCTTCCGAGACCAATTCTTTAGGAGTTTTATATGGAAGATTGTTTCCACAATGTAATGGGAAAAAAAATATTTTATCTCACAATTCTGAGTCAGAGTTGCAACTTCTCTATTTGTCAGAATTGCGACTTTATTTCTCAAAGTTGAAAAGTGATTTCTCAGTTGCAAAGTCATTTCTCAGTGTTGCGGTGTAATTTTGTTTAGAGTTGCGACATCCTTTTTTCAGTTGTGAGGTCATTTCCTAGAGTTGCGACTTTATAACTCACAATTGCGAGTTTATTTCGAACAATTTCTATAGATATAAAGACGCATTTCTGAGAAATAGTCTGAATAGCGAGATATAAAATTGGAATACTAAAAAAAACTCCAAAATAAAGTAACAAATTACCTATTTTTAAGTCTTAAATGAACCATACATGTAAAGTAAATTCAGTTTCCTAAGCTATAAAAAGCTGGCTTCCAAATGATAAAATTAAAAATGGAACTTTTCTAGAGGTTTGCAAACAATTATACCATAATGTCAAAGTAATCTTTTTTGAGGAGGAAAAAAAAACTCTCTGTTTTCACTAAAACACTGAAGTGTAGGTGGTTATACTAGTTACATCATGTTGAAGGTTTTCTTGGCTCCGCGGCATTAGTGTTAGTTTTGTGCAATCTTTTCCCTCATTGGTTATATAAGCCCCCGACGCTGAGAACTGCAGGAATATACATCAAAAATAAATGTATTGTGGAAATCAAATGCAATATTTTATACTAGGTCATTGTAAAAATCAATAGTTGCACACCTGCACCAAAGGAACAGTATATTTAACATTTTTTAATTTGTTCCAGTAGGAACGACTGCTCGGCAGAATACTGTCAGATAACATTACAGGTGAGATGGAAATTCCCTTAGAAACACTGTAAACACCATTATACCTCTGTAATAGTTTGAAGCTCACCTGACATCCTAGAAGCAGATCTGGCTGGCTGGCACACACACACACACACACACACACACACACCCTGTAGTCCATAGCCTAATCCTATTAAAGCGAACTAGGTATTACTGAGATCTAAAACCAACCCGCCCTCACAAGCTGTGAACAAATGAAGAGTAAAGTTAGGAACACCTCCAAAGCTTTCTGGACAAAAGGGCAAAACCCAAGATTTATAATAACACACGGCTGGAGCATTGCTTGTGCGATAAACAGCTGCACATGCATTAGATAAGAAATATGTAGAAATCAGCTGGGAACTGAGCATTAATCTGCATTAAAACACTTAGCAACTGGTGCATTTACATCAATGCCATTCAATTAAAATGTCTGAGAAAGCATTACAGACTGAATTAAAGAGGTTGCCAACAACTCAAAAGACATTAATATAATATAGGGGTCTTCAAAAAAGGGTTCGGAAGATATACTTAGATTTCAAAGTAATTTCTTTGGGAAAAAATTATATATAACAAAAAATGCGTTTAAAGTAAATAAATTAAATTTAAAAATAAAAAATATTTATATATGATATATAATATCATATATATTTAATATAAAATATAATATTATCTAATAAAATAAATGTATAAATAGAGAAATAATAAATATATACCTGATGCTTGATTGACATCCTCTCATTAGCATGTTGCGCGAAGGGAAAATAAATATGTAACTAAATGCAAAAAGAAATAATCAAAGAAAAACAGAAATATAGAGTAAAAAAATACCTTTCAATTTTGCATTTCCTCAACCATTTATTCATGTTTTATGCTCTATTTACTTTTTTTAATTAATGGGGCATCTATATATTTATTTAATTATTGGTTTATCTCCTTGCACATTTATTTATTCATATATGTATTTATTTATGCAAGAATATGCGGATTTATTCATTTATTTATTTGCATATGTATTGTTTTTGCAGGTTTTGTCCTCTATAATAAATATTTGTATGACATGTAAATAAATAAATAAATAATTACAATAAATACAAAAATAAATAAACAAAAAATAACTAACAAATATACAAAAACTAAAAAAATATAATAAATAAATAAATACATGTATAAAAATAAATAAATATATAAAAACAACTACTATGAATGTATCAAAATTACTAAATAAACATGAACTAAATAAATATAAAACAAACAAATAAATAAACAAATAAATAAACACACACACATATACACTTAAGAAACTGGTATTTTGAGCAGTTTTAGTGACAGATATAAGCAGTGTCCTGAAGAGGGCGCTGTGTGCTCGGAGTGCACTGAGTTTAGCATGTGGAATGCAGTTGCTGACTGTTAACATGTTGTTCCCATCCAAGTAGTTTGTGAAGTCTTTGTGAGAGGCTATAAGTCAGGTGCTACACTTCAGTAAACTAAAACACTGAGATGTTACTGTAATCCAGAGGATTTAGGAGAATGATTAAGAGATAAGCTAATGTGGATAAAGAAACGTATCACTGAGTGATATCTGCAAACACACTGAGAGGTTCAGTTCACTTTCAGTAAATACTGTAGAAACTTGAGTTCTTACAGCGGAGTTGAGCCAATGGTGTCACATCAGTCAGATATGCTGAGATCTACTGGTGTCATGCGTTTATTCATTTTCTCAGACACCGATTGCCATAAAATACAGAAGTCGAAACTAGCAGCTTGAGCTCAGCTCCTGTGCCAGTGGATTTAGTGATAGAGCACCGCTGCCATCTTCTGGCTGACTTTAGAAAACATACAGCTGTGATATCAAACAAAAGGCCAGAAACAGAAGCGTTCTGTGTGAATATTAAGGTTTTTACGTATTGATGTTTCACCCATATTTTCAATCACTCATTTCAGTGGGTTTTCAATGTCTGTAAACTTACAGGATAATGTCCTGGCAAAAAAATGTACCAGTTATATTGCATTTGATAGTGCAAACTGTACAATGTTACACATTAATGCGACATCATCAGGTTGCATGTTTAATTTAGCCTCTTTGGGAGAGCTTGGGTTGTTATCTTTCTCATTTTATCAAATCTGATTTAAACTTTTCATTGAAAGATATATTCTTTTATTTTCCTGGGAGTGACTATGCTATTGATAATGTTGTTCATTTCTTTGTGTTGCATTGTACATTTTTTATTCACAAAAACAAATTTCTCAAGACTTTGGCTAGATTTGATGTCTTTATTGCTGAGATTTCCCTTATTGTAAAATCTCTTAAACTCATCGATAATAGCAAGAACAATACGTTTCTTGAACTATGTACGTTTTTTTCTTCTTTGTTGATTAATCTGTTTTTTTTGGGGGGGGGGGGGGGTTTCGTTAATGTATTCAATGCAGTGCTGTTCTTCTTTGTAAAAGGAATTTAAAATATAATAATAAAAAAATTGTTTAATTTAGCCTATTTTCTTAATAAAAATGGTTATTTTACATCCAATTTTGAGTAAAAATGTCTCAAAATGTGGGAGTCCAGTTCAATGAGTCGAGAAGGAGATGTTAAAATCATAGTTAATATTACTTCTGGTGCATTTGTCACAACTGACAGTACGAGTAAAGAAGTGTTTTATTCACACAAGACGCACTGGACCAGAGATTACATGGGTTAGTCGAGCTGCTCGAAGAGTTGCATTTTCTTTATACAGACTATAGATAAATGTGGACAATCACTGAAACACTGCAAGTCTCTGAGCAAGTACGTGAAGCTCGCAGGACTAAAGAAATGTGAAGCTTTTCAAAACATTTCAAAGATTACACATGGAAAGTATTAGTCCAGATTCATATTTGAAAACACTCATTCTAATGGAAACACTGTCCTGATGATCGATATCAGTTACAAACAGTGCAAATCAATACTTTCATTTTAAGTCAAAAACACTCACACAGTCATGGAGATATTTGCGGAAAATAAACAAACGCACAAAGGATATTCATTAAAAATGAATAACATGATTAAAAAGAAAGTCCTCATGATTAATAAGCTTACGTGTACTAAAATAATGAGACCAAATTTGCATGTTTCCCACAACAGCATAGAATTTAAAAAGATAAAAATAGATAAAGATCTAAAGTAATGAAAGTGCAGATAGGAGAGCTAAAGTCAGGCTCTCAACCGGTTCAAGGACTGAAAACAAAAAACACAAACTAAGAGAATTTTAAAAGGAACAAACAAAAAAGAAATCAAGTTTAATTTTTCTGAAGATGAAAAAAACACAAGCAATTTTTTTAAATAATTGAAAACTATGTTGTCAAAGTTAGTGTCCTGGCTTTATGTAGCTATAGTCACTTGCATGTGTCATTACATGAACATTTGAACAAAATTAAGCTCAAATTGATTTTTTTTTATCAGTAAGAGTCAGAGATTTGTGTGTTGTCCATCATTCGAGCGGTGGATCGCATTACATTTTCATCATCTTACAGGTTACAGAGTTTATTATACTGTATTATACTGATGTGGGCCCTCAGTTTGTCCTGTCGTTTAATTCATTTGTCCTTGAGTTATAAAAGATGAGGATTTATGCCTCTGTATTGCCTGACTTATATAGCCTAATATTAGAGTCTGCTCCTCAAATACATAACCTAGCCTTTACAAACATCATTTTTATGAGTTAAAAAACTCTTGCACTGCAAACATGCAGAGACGCTTCGATCTGTGTTAAAGCGTCTTACACTTCTGCTGTGTGAGGTTATGATGATCGTTTGAGGATCCAGTGGAGTTACAGGTTCAGTCAAAAGCTCTTTTCAGGATAAAGTTCTATTCAAGCTCTTTTGTAAAGTATAGCCAAAAAAGTAAATAAATAAATAAAGTAAAAAACGTTATTAACAAGTATTTTTCCCCTAATCAAACTGGTTTCAGAACTGTTTTAAAACAAACACTGATTCTGCTCGGGTTGTTACAAAGGGTTTCAGCAAGGATGAAACACGATCTATGTGCATCAGCTTTACTTAAAAATTAACTCAAAACTTTAAAAAACAGGATCACGGGTACAGGAACGGGACAGCCAACTACATAATGTCAAGAACTGACAAAGAACAAGACAGAACACAGGGTTTAAATAGACAGAACTGAAGAGCAAATGAACAAGACAACTAATAATCCATCCGAAACTATAGAAACAAACAGGCAGAGGCCGGAGGAAGACAGAACTGAACTGATCTCAACACTTACAAACACACTGATCAAAACAGACATTGTGACAGGAGTGAACCCATTACATGTTTTAAGCCCTGACTGAAGTAGCCTAAAACATAAACAAAATATATCAATGTGCAATTGTTCATTTATGTCTCAACAATGGATCAAATAAAACTGTCACATTCCTGGAAGCAATAAATCACACAAATATATATCATGTCCCAGTCCTTTAGTAAAAGCACATCTTGTACCCATTCGACCGCAATAATGAGAAATGAAAAAACAGTGCAAGTGCTTTCAGACTGCCAGCAGGTGGAGACAAACACACATATGTAGATCAGCCTGCACCGAAGATAATAACCAGCAGAGACCAGCAGAGACCAGCAGAGAGACCAGTAGAGACCAGCAGGGAGACCAGCAGAGACCAGCAGAGAGACCAGTAGAGAGACCAGTAGAGACCAGTAGAGACCAGTAGAGACCAGCAGAGACCAGCAGAGAGACCAGCAGAGAGACCAGCAGAGAGACCAGCAGAGAGACCAGCAGAGAGACCAGTAGAGAGACCAGCAGAGAGACCAGCAGAGAGACCAGCAGAGAGACCAGAGACCCAGCAGAGACCAGCAGAGAGACCAGAGACCCAGCAGAGACCAGCAGAGACCAGTAGAGACCCAGCAGAGACCAGCAGAGAGACCAGCAGAGAGACCAGCAGAGACCAGCAGAGACCAGCAGAGACCAGTAGAGACCAGCAGAGACCAGCAGAGAGACCAGAGACCCAGCAGAGACCCAGCAGAGACCAGCAGAGACCAGTAGAGACCAGCAGAGACCAGCAGAGAGACCAGCAGAGACCAGCAGAGACCAGCAGAGACCAGCAGAGACCAGCAGAGACCAGTAGAGACCAGTAGAGACCAGCAGAGACCAGCAGAGAGACCAGCAGAGACCAGCAGAGAGACCAGCAGAGACCAGCAGAGACCAGTAGAGACCCAGCAGAGACCAGCAGAGAGAGCAGAGACCCAGCAGAGACCCAGCAGAGACCAGCTGAGACCAGCAGAGAGACCAGCAGAGACCAGCAAGACCAGCAGAGACCAGTAGAGACCAGCAGAGACCGGTAGAGAGACCGGTAGAGAGACCAGTAGTGACCCAGCAGAGACCAGCAGAGACCCAGCAGAGAGACCAGTAGAGACTAGCAGAGACCAGCAGAGAGACCAGTAGAGACCAGCAGAGACCAGCAGAGAGACCAGTAGAGACCAGTAGAGAGACCAGCAGAGAGACCAGCAGACAGACCAGTAGAGACCAGTAGAGACCAGCAGAGACCAGCAGAGAGACCAGCAGAGAGACCAGCAGAGAGACCAGTAGAGACCAGTAGAGACCCAGCAGAGACCAGCTGAGACCAGCAGAGAGACCAGCAGAGACCAGCAAGACCAGCAGAGACCAGTAGAGACCAGCAGAGACCGGTAGAGAGACCGGTAGAGAGACCAGTAGTGACCCAGCAGAGACCAGCAGAGACCCAGCAGAGAGACCAGTAGAGACTAGCAGAGACCAGCAGAGAGACCAGTAGAGACCAGCAGAGACCAGCAGAGACCAGCAGAGAGACCAGTAGAGACCAGTAGAGAGACCAGCAGAGAGACCAGCAGACAGACCAGTAGAGACCAGTAGAGACCAGCAGAGACCAGCAGAGAGACCAGCAGAGAGACCAGCAGAGAGACCAGTAGAGACCAGTAGAGACCAGTAGAGACCAGCAGAGAGACCAGCAGAGAGACCAGCAGAGAGACCAGCAGAGAGACCAGCAGAGAGACCAGCAGAGACCAGCAGAGAGACCAGTAGAGAGACCAGCAGGGAGACCAGCAGGGAGACCAGCAGAGACCAGCAGAGACCAGCAGAGAGACCAGTAGAGACCAGCAGGGAGACCAGCAGAGAGACCAGCAGAGACCAGCAGAGAGACCAGTAGAGAGACCAGCAGGGAGACCAGCAGGGAGACCAGCAGAGAGACCAGCAGAGACCAGGAGAGAGACCAGCAGAGAGACCAGCAGAGAGACCAGCAGAGAGACCAGCAGAGACCGGCAGAGACCAGCAGAGACCAGTAGAGACCAGTAGAGACCAGCAGAGAGACCAGCAGAGAGACCA
>NW_027508794.1:87500-105000 GCF_051911475.1 Siphateles boraxobius
TTTAGGTATTGGGTGATTAAGGGATGAATATGGTCATGCAGAATAAGGAATTAATATGTGCTTTATAAGTACTGAAACACAGCTAATATATACGCATGCTAATAAAAAAAACAGTTAATAGTGAGAATTGGACCATTAATTTAATTTAAAATGAATTTTCATGCTGCAGGACCATTAAAATCCACTAGTAAAACTAAAAAGAGAACAAATTCGTGCCCAATCAGCATATAAAACCATCCAATTTCCCTTATACAATATACAACAAAAAAAAGGTTAAATCATTTCTATACAAAAAGTTCTATATATAAACCCTATTCTTGACTCAATTTTAAAGAACCCTAAAAATATCCAATATAGGGATGTCTAAAATTATTGCATTATACTTTTGTTTTATGAATTAATTACTTTTTTTTCTTGTGATAAAGTATTTATGAGCTGTTTAATTCATAAAATTGTATTAAAAGAGAAAAAAAACATTTTAAAAACAACTAATTAAAGCAAAATCCATAAAATGATGTCATGATTGGAACCCATAACAATAACCCTTTCCATATAGAAGCTTTTCTTCTAAGAGTGTAGATTCTTGATGTCAAATGTCCATGTCAACTATTCAATATATATCCATAATAACTGCATATTTAGGATTCATTAGATATTCAGATTTGTATATATTCTGTTTTGCTAGAACTATTTCCTTTATAACCCTTTATATTTAAATAAAAATGAGTTCTAGTGCAGATGAGGTCTAAAGAGAAGATGCATTGAATAATCCACGCTCTCCCACACACATACTTCTGGGTTGTGAGCTTGTCCAAGTTGCATTACTGCGTGACCGGGAGTCAGACTCTGAAACACAAAGACATTGTGAGCCGTCTCTCTGTTTAACCCCAACACATTCCTTCACACATGCCATAACCAAAACCACTTCAGTGGCACAGATCATGTGACTGAAGTTCTTCAGCTAACTTTTCCAGGTTATGTGAAAAACACAAGAAAAAAGGGCTCTTTCTTCATTATTTAGGTCAGGGTTATGAGAGTGAGAGCGACTGCAGAACTCATAAACAGCTGTTGTGTGTCGTTTACCCAAAGCAGAGCTTTACTGCAGTAAGTGGAGTCATTTAAATGACAAACTCAGTCACTGTGATCCATTTTAGAGGGTTGTGCATATCAGTGTCACTCTGAAACGCCTCCTTAGTCTTGAGTTTCTTCCGGGAACGAAAGCGTCACAATATTCCTCATTTAAATAATTCATACGCAGAATAAAGGGGCGGGGCCTGGTTAAGTTAGTTAGTAGTGTGTTGAAACTGGCGGTTATGGTAAGGGGCGGGACATTTCCCAAACACACTCGAACCGCTCGACTAATCACAACACACTGATCCAGCCGACCAATCAGAGCACAGTGTGCTTTTCGGAAGGAGGGGCTTCATAGAGACAGGATGTAAGCAGGGATGCGTTTCCTGAAAGCATTGTTAGCCAACTATGGTTGCAAGTTCCGTTGTTAGAAGTTCAACGAGTCTGTGTTTCCCGAAACCATCGTTCTAACGAACATTCGCAAACACCATGGCAAAGTTGTGTGTCTGGAGCGACAGATCTCGACCTGCGGTTAGAAGCAGAGTCTCTTGTTTGGATGACATGTGGAGCAAAAGCAAGCAAGCTTACCTTCAATACAGTCTATATCTTTTATTTAGAATACATACAAAGGTAAATTACGTCCTTGGTTTGTCAAGAGATTTAAAGCGTCATTTTTGAAGTGCGCGCATGTGCGAACGTGTTCTAGTACGTAAGAATGAGCCTATGATTGAATCTGGAAATAAAGCAAAATAACTGAGAAAAAGGAGAAATAGTCCTCAGATGCATGTCCGTAATTTATAGCATTCATTCGATCTCAAACAGATTCATTAAAAGAAGTTATTACTCCAACACCTGCGTGACGTCATTGACCAATGTAGTTGAACGACCACTTTGCGACAGTATGGATTTGGGAAACAGTCGTGACTAGCTAGTTGATTTCTTCAACGATTATAATATTGTAGTTAAGCATCGAGTTACGGCGTTGTATGGGAAACACACTCCAGAGCGTTACTGACAGACTGGGAGGAGAGGAGCTGCAACAATGGAGTATATGGGGAAAATAAAGCATGAAACCCCGTTTTAGTAGAGCCTAAAAGCAAGTCTTTGCATAATTTAATAATATCTGATTTATCTTTCCAGACAGTCAGTTTTGTTAAATACAATAACCAGCTCCAACTAAGTTGACGTGAGTTAAGATTCAGAACAGAGGTCTATTGATTCAACAAAAGACAGATGAAGGTCGGTTCAGTGTGAGCAGTCCGTCAGTCGCTCTCACTCCTTTTCAGAGACTCACGGATCAACAATGAAATATTTTAACTAAGGCATCTAATGTGATGAGGTATTGATTGCAACCTTCTTATCCGGCTAGGCTTAATCGAAAAGTGTAGTCTCATCTGGGGCTGGAATCAAATCCACGGCAGTTCACGGCAAACAGAAAAAGCTTTCTAGATTTCTGCCACACAATGCCTGAGCCATATATATGCAATGAGCTCTGTAAGAAGCTTACGAAGACATTCGATTTATTTGGCTGTCCTATAGAATAATCCAACAATGTGACAGACTAAAAAGTAAATGTGCATTATAAAACTTACACCAAGAAACAGCCTTTGCATAAATACACTCATGTTGTGGACGAACCACTTTGCAAGAGGAAACCACAAGATTAACCGCTTGAACTTCAAGAGGAAAACATTTTCCTCCAGATTCTCTTCATAGTTAATAAGCTGTTTTGACTAAAACACTTCTCATTTCATCGCACTTTCCATGAATAAAAAAACTGGGTCTGAAGTAATTAGCAACCAGAAAATGTTGAAATGTCAACCTCAGCTGTTAAAACGACAAATTATGTGAGGCTGCAATTTTTTACAAACATGTTACCAACTTTTGGGGCAGATTTGTGTGATTTTATCTAGCATTTTATAGCAATTCATATTAAAATAAAGACAAACTTATATTAAAAAAGAAAGAAAAAACAATCTGTCATCATTAGAGGATAGTTTGGGAGAAATTATTGGTTTATTGGTTGCTAATAAATTTGTATTGCCCATAAATTAAATAATATTTGTTATTTTTTTCTTGGGTAACAGGGTTAAATTATTAAGTTGGATGAATTTAGTAGTTAGATACAGTCAAAAGCATGCATTTGAAAATGTATGTTCGATCAGAGTTTATCCTAGATGCAGCTATTACTCTTTTCAGAGCTTTTAGTTCTGCCTTTTATGAAAGATGGCATGATGAAAAAACATGTACGCATATATTCAATATATTTACAGCGCACTACGGCTGACATCTACATTAAATCTCATGAGATTAAACTGACATGGTAGATGCAAACTACAATCTGTGCCAGACAGTGAACAAAGCTAGTGCAAAAACAACAGGAAAAAAGGGGAATTAGACAATCAGTTTATTACGCTTTTCTCCTTATTTAAGCAATCAAATGAAAATATCAATGTATTTCACACAGTGTAGAACAAATGAAAAAAAAAGGTTGTACAGTATAATTTATTTATTTATCTTCATTCACACGTTGCATCACTTGTGTTGCATATAATGTGTAATTATCAGCAATTGAACAGAAAATGCCGTAAAATAAAACCTTATTAAATTTCATAACTTGAAAGTGACTGGCTGACTGGAAAGACTAGCTAAAAAACAACGCATTCCTCAAGAAGGTTATGAACGGAGTTATCACTGCTTTTCATTCAAATGAGTGCACATCGATACTGAGAACATACGATCCATATATTAATGATGGGAAGCTCTCATGTACACAGAAATACACACACACACACCTGAACAATCCCTTAAGTCATTCAAGTTTTAATCCTTATTCAAGTTTTTGTAATTAAAGTTTTTTGCCGTCTTAACAAATGTGGTCCGCGAGTTATTCATAAAACAAATAAAAATTACATAAAATACGTAGAAAAATATTCCATTGAATAGTAAACCTACAGTAAACACCAGAAAAAGGCTGCTTTGGTCACTTTATTTCAGTGCAGACGGGTGACATTCAAAGTTTCGACCAATGAAAAGGCTCAGCCAAGACCCACATCCAATGACATCATCACGACGAAGCCAAGAATGGATGTCCACGAGGCCAGCTTACCGTTCCCACTGTAAGAGAAACACACACACACACACACACACAATTATAACACAATTATAATTACATAATATATATGTAAGCATACTGTATTATTTTTTCACCAAAAAAAGAAAAAGTAGACTGTAAACAAACAAGGGCATTCAGTAAGTCTGTGTGTAGAGCTGTCAAAATAAAAGTCCCGCTTCAGAATCTTATTGGCTAAACAGAAAAGGTCAATGTCAATAATAAAAAATGGCAAATATCCACTGATATCAAAGCCTCTTTAAAGGTGCGTTGTGTAATATTTATGAGTATCTGTTAACAGAAATGCAATATCATATACATAACTATGTTTTCAGTGGTGTATAAAGACCTTACATAGTGAACCGTTATGTATTTATTACCATTCTGTCTACAGTACATACATACGGTGGCCCTAAACGGACAAACGCGTTTCATCACTATGTTGTTCTTCGTACAAAGTAGCCAGCTAAAGTCAGCGAATAAAACACTCACAAAATGATGAACAAGTAACAATAATATTCGCAAAAACATATTGTTTTACTGAATAGTTAAGTAAACATAATTTCTTAATTTATCTTTGTAAAGAAACCTCATTGTCATTGCTTAACTGGCTACTCTCTGTTGTCTCAGACGACAACATCACTTCCTGTCGACCACCGTAACTTCTGTTGTGTGCAATTCACAACATCAACACTAAATATCACACACTGCACCTTTAAGGTTTTTTTTAGGCTGTTTTAAAAAAAAATATATATTATTATCATATGAACATCTGCAGTGTGTTCTATCTATGATGTTCTATCATATGAACATTAGTAAACACTTTTCCTGTGGTACTCACCTGAGTTGAGCTTCAGGAATGATGTCATCCACCACCACATACACCATGGCTCCTGCAGCGAAGGCGAGAGCGTAGGGTAGCAACGGCTCCGCCATCACCACGGCAACGGCCCCTAACAACCCCGCCAGAGGCTCCACCATCCCACTCAGCTGCCCGTACCTGAGACACAGAGACCGAACCGTTACACTGCTCACCGACTCAACACACTCTCAGAAATCAGAGAGAGCTGAGGATATATGAGGAATACATTAAGACTATTAGACCTTAAGAAATGTTTGTGACTGTGGCATTGTGTCAAAACTAAGAGAGCTGCAGCTTCCTTCTAAGACAGCATCCTAACTAGTGGCCAACTAACATATCGCCAATTCAGATATATTGGTTGACATTTGGACTTTTTTAAGTTTGTCTGATAAGTGCCAGTTTGGCACATATGCAGTTTATTTTTTCTTTTTTGGGAGTTTTTTTTTTATATTAAAACAATCTGTTTGGCCAGTAAGTGTCAGTTTGACTTTTTTCCATTTTAATTTTTTCAAATACTTTTTTTCTGTTTGGCCAATAAGTACGGAAGAGGATAATAAAAACCATCTCGAGATTAAAGTCATTATAATGCGAAATTAAACTCGTTAAATTTAGAGAGAAAAAACTCGAAATACAATCCTGAGAATAAACTCATTAAATATCCAGAATAAAGTCGTTGTTTTTCGAGGAAAAAACTCGTTAAATTTCGAGAAAAAAAAACTCAAAATACAATCTTGAAATAAATTCATTAAATTTCGAGAATAAAGTCGTTGTCATTTCATCATTTCACTGTCATTTCATTTCACTGTCGTGTCACTGGTTGTCATTTCATGTTGGACAAAGTCGAGTACATTGCGCAAATTGGACAGATTTTTTCTTCTAAAAAGAGCTAGCCGCTTGCAAATTCTCTTTAAAGTTCGTATGCTAATTATTATTCTGTCCAAATTAGCTAAAGTTGATAGTATTTCTTTGTTACTGAAGGAAAGTCTAAAATATAGAGTTTTTTTCTCGAAACACGACTTTATTCTCTAAATTTAATGAGTTTATTCTCAAGATTGTATTTCGAGTTTTTTTTCTCTAAATTTAATGTGTTTTTTCTCGAAACACGACTATATTCTCGAAATGTACTGAGTTTATTCTCAAGATTGTATTTCGACTTTTTTCTCAAAATTTAATGAGTTTTTTCTCGAAACACAACAACTTTATTCTCTTAATGTAATGAGTTTATTCTCAAGATTGTATTTCGACTTTTTTCAAGAAATGTAACGAGTTTAATTTCGCATTATAATGACTTTAATCTCGAGATGGTTTTATTTTTTTATTATTGCTTGGCCCTAATCCTCTTCCGTAATTAAGTGTCAGTTTGGCCTTCTATAATTTTTTTTTTTGTATTCTGGCTGGCCGATAAGTGTCAGTTTAACCTTTTTTTGTTTTTAAATTTAATTTAATTATTCTATTTGGTTGAGAGTCAGTTTAGCCTTTTTTATTTTTTTATGATTTTTTCTGTTTGGCCAATAAGTGTCAGTTTAGCCTTTTTTTTTTTTTTTTTTTTTTTGTGGCCAATAAGTGTCAGATTGGCCTTTTTTTAGTTTTAATTAATTATTTTTTTTTTTTTTTGCTGTTTAGCCGGGAAGTGACAGTTTGGCATTTGCATTCTGGTACGGCCTTTTCTGCAATTGTTGGTCCAAATAAAGGTGTCTAAATAGTTTGGATCAGCCTTTGCATTGAAAGTGTAATAATTTATGCAATGACGGCTTAATACTCCAGGTAACGTTAGGGAGCTCACTAGGTTTTGGATGTGAATGTGTATTTGTCTTGACTCACCAAAAGGATCTCCATATGGACACCCCAGAACCCCGCAATGGAAGACTCACTGCAAGGCCTTCCGGGAAATTCTGAATGCCAATGCCAATAGCCAGATTTCTGAAAGAAACAGACATTATCACTAGATCAGTTCTCAACAGATCTGGTGTTGCATTGCAGAAAACTGTTCCAAGTGGTTCTGACACTCTGTAACTTCTCAACTCTCTTAACTTCACACATTATCTCAGCGAGAGGTTTCACAGCGAAGAGTGTGCCAGGGTTGAGACTCGACTGTTGACTAAAGCTCTCCGCTTCAGTCAGATCAAGGCTTTCTGAAGTGTAACATATGGTGTGCCGTAAAAAAAACGGGTTATGGATGGGGCATGAACTACATCTGGAATCACACTGTTGTGTTTGGATAATCCTTTAAGAAACGTTCTCGCAAACCGTGAGACGAGCCTTTTAGGCTTCATCTGAATGAATACATTTGAAAATACTGTTTTCATTTCAAAAATGCTCTTTGTCCACACTAGTGGTTTCCAAAATGAAATATCAGAATGCTTAAATCATCTTACTGCATATGCATAAAATGTAAAATTGTCAGCTAACTCTCATTAGGGTATTAGTAGACTGTTAGATTAGGGTTAGTGGTTAGGGTTCAGGTTAGTAGAATAAGTTGACATGTACTGTAGTTGCAAAGCTACTTATAGTCAGTAGAATGTCTGTTGGGGAGCATCAAAATAAAGTGTTAGTTGTTTCAAACCTGTATGAATTTCTTTCTTCTGCTGAACACAAAAGAAGATATTTTGAAGAATATGGGTAACCAAAGAGTTGATGGACTCCATTGACTTCCATAGTAGGAAAAAAAATTACTATGAAAGTTAATGGGGTCCATCAACTGTTCGGTTACCCATATTCTTCAAAATATCTTCTTTTGTGTTCAGCAGAAGAAAGAAATTCATACAGGTTTGAAACAACTTGAGGGTGAGTAAATGACGACAATTATAATTTTGAAGTGAACTAATCCTTTAAGCAGACGGTCAAGAGGTCGACCGATTGATCGGTTTTGCTAATTAATCGGCACCGATAACCGATATCTGGAACAATCGGTTATTGGCAAAAATCCATAGCAATAGCTTTCCCGGATTGGGTCTGTTACTGAAGCGGCTGAGAAGAGTCATTATACAGTACGAGAGCGCCCTCTAGAGGAGAAATAAACCCATCACTGACGCCTCGTGGAGTTTGTTCTGACACTTCAGATACGGGTTTACTACAGTACATGCTTTCATATCATTTTAACGTAATTAATTTGTTGACTAGATGATGCATTAGTGTTTGCCGTCGAGGCTGTGAGGACTCCAACATTAGTAACTCAAGCGATTAAAACAATGGGACAAATACACATGCAAATGTTTGATGTCACAATTATTACACAAATGTTTCCCTTACTTTATATCCAGCCGGTCACTTTTATGCATTAGTTACGCATCGAAGTTGCATATTTAAAGCTAGAGACATGAGAAAGCAAACTGTGTTGTCATGCAGACGAAAGAAACATATAAACAAATCAGAAAAGCTTTCGATTTCAGTTCTTTTTTTATCAACACTCTTTTACATATTTTGTATTTTTATCGGCTAACCGTCAGGTGTTCTAAAATAGAAGCAAGTGTAATAGTATATATATAAAATATGCATATGTTTCTATTCTATATACCGTGTGTGTAGATTTAAAGATGGCTGCATTTTTAAGCATGACTGTTTGGAATTTTTTTTAATTTTTAGTTGGTTTGTAACATTAACTAAGATTATTATAAAAGTATTGTTCATCGTTAATTTCAACATTTACTAATACTTAGAATTTTAAAGATGCATCTCTTAACATTAGTTAATGCACTATGAACTAACATGAATGATCAAGGTATAATAAAATGTATTCATATTTTTATATTTAAAAAGTAAAGTACATTGTCATGGTTCTGCACTATTTTTTATTTTATGTTTGATTTCATTCAGTATCATTTAAAAAAAAAACTATCAGTTGATTAATCAGTAATCGTCCAGCATGGTCCCACTTAATTATTGTTATCTGTAATATCGTTAATACTAATAATAATAACTAATTACTAATAATCTAATGACTGCTAGTTGGACTATCGAAATAAAGTTTTACCAGTATCTTAACTTAATATAACCATATGTACAGTAGCTACAATATGCATCACATGACATGCATCAAACATGCAATTTCAAATGCAAATGTAGCCAAAATGGTGCGCATGAGTTCTGATTCATAAATGTATGTACAGTTATGTATTAAGTATGCATTTGGTAGATGCTTTTATTTACATCAATAAATAACCTTGCCTTGCACACTGAGTCCAAAATTCTTGTCCGAAATTTTTCACACGTTAAAAAATAAATACGACCTCACGTTGTGTCAATCACGTTCACACACTGCCTCCGAAACTTTTGTCTGTCATAAAAAAATTCACATTGGGTTCGATTTTCTGTGTTTTTTCGCATCCGTAGCAAGCATTTTGAGAGGTGTTTTGACAATTCAGAGCCACTGAATATTTAAGATGATAAACACGAAAAAACGCATATGAAAATTTCAGATTCAGTGTGCAAGGAACCAACCCGATCTCACGGCAATTCGTACGAATTTTACGAGTTGGCTAATTCATACAAATTCATACAACCTCACTCGTACAAATTCCAAATCGTACATATTTTACGAGTTGCCCAATTCGTACGAATGACCTATCCCAGACCCCGCCCCTAAACCTACACATCACTGGGGTTTAGACAAATCGTACAAATTCATACGAATTAACCACCTTTTACTCACTCGTACGAATCGGTCATGAGATAGCGTTAAAGGACCGTAACACCATGATTGAGCTAACACAACACCAGAATGCATTAACATTCAAGGAGAATATTGTGTCCTAATCAGACAATGCACTTTCAAATGTATCCGGATTAATGTAGACGGTGCACATGCGAGTGTGAACGGGTATTTACTCAAAGATCAACACTTCATTAGCGGTTGTATTCTCTCTAGAGAGTTGTGTGAAGTCAGTGGGAGTGTGTTTCTCTGAGGGTGGTCTGATAAGCAGCTCTGTTTGTTTGGCCTAGACTTCTCCACATCGTAATGGAAGTTCCCGGAACCGAAGCAAGAAAAGCTGCTCTGTTTTTGAGTTCCTCTCTTCACCAGCCCAACACTCTTTCACTGCCTTCTTCCATCTCTCCTGCTGGCAAGAGCTCAAGTTCGGCCCCGGAGAAGTCAGATTAATGACAGCTAGTCACGGAAAGGCTTACAGCACCCGTATGATGAAGGAGAGTTTGAGGGAGACAGAACTCAAGTGAAAGACACAACAGAACGGATGCTGATGCAAACCAAGAAAATTCTGGCTGTACTTTTCAACATAATGCACTTGAATGAGGACTAGGACAGTCAAGCTACAAAACGACAATAAAGTATTATTAAACTGATCGAAATGGCTCTTCTTCCAAGCTTAATGCTTGAAATTTTGGCCTGTTCCTCCAACACAATCTCATAGCAATTCATGAGTATTTTACATTTTGGCAAATTGCCAGCCAATTCATATGAATTTGTATATGATCTGGTTACGCATCAGTGACGGTTACTTTAGGGGTGGACTTTCATGAGTATGTGGTTTTTTTTTATCTTAAATTTTTCTATAATGTTAGAGATTTTGAGGAAGACAAAATCAAGTGAAAGACTGATCCAAACTCATTTGTCTTTATTCCTTCCATGCAACACAAAATGTGATTTTTTGAAGAAAACTGACTGACACGTGAATGTGGACTAGGCTGATCTGAATGCATTCATATATATATATATATATATATATATATATATATATATATATATATATATATATATATATATATATATATATACACACACACACACATTATACATACATATATACATATATACATACATATATATATATATATATATATATATACACACATACACATACACATACACACATACACATACACACATACTGTACATATCCCCTGGTACTTTTTGGGTGTTGGTCAAACCCCAAAATAAAAAAAAACATTTTGGGTGTTTTTTATTTTATTACTATTATTTAGTTTTATTACTATTATTTAGTATTATTTAGAGTCAGTGACGGTTAGTTTAAGGGTGGACTTTTATGAGTATTTTTTTTTTTTAATCTTACATTTTTCTATGATGTTAGAGATTTTGAGGAAGACAAAACGCAAGTGAAAGACTGATCCAAACTCATGTCTTTATTCCTTCCATGCAACACAAAATGTGATTTTTTTAAGAAAACTGACTGACACGTGAATGTGGACTAGGCTGATCTGAACCATACATTATTTATATATATATATATTTTTTTTTTTATTATATACACACACACATATCCCCTGGTACTTTTTGGGTGTTGGTCAAACCCCAAAATAAAAAACATTTTGGGTGTTTTTAATTTTATTACTATTATTTATTTTGATAATATTTGTATTTAATATTTTGTATTTGTAGGGGATTTTATGGCACTAAATTATATTTATGCAGTATTTATAATCCATTTATTCACTTTTTGAGCATGGACTTGAAAATTAAATTTCCAACTTAAACAGTAAATAAATGTTTTGGAGCACAGACTTAAGTTTGGTCTCTTTTTAAAGAGATATAATAAAAAATATAATAGAAAACAAAAAATGCAAGCATTAACTATTCACACATGTAAGCCTTTATTTCTTTATGAGAAATATATATTCAGTCAAGTATGTGCATGTTTTGACTGTTAGTGCAGATTTCCAATAAATATTACGAGGTTGAATATTTTATGTAAAAATGAAATATGCATGAAGGAATAGTTCACAAGAAGATCATCTATAAGATGCATTTAGAAAATAAACCGGGTGAATTTCCATTTCATGCAGACTCTAAGAGAAATGAGGATGAGACAGGAGAGGCTGTGGTGTGGCATAATGAAAGACTGAAGAAAAAGGTTTTGGAGAAGGGCGAAGTGAACTCGTTCACACAGTGTGGAAACAACAGCCCTTCTCAGCGTTTCAGAAACATGTTTTCCCATCCCCAGGAATTCTCCTCTGGCATATTTCACTCCTCTGAGCCAGGTCTATTTCTGTGTGTGAAGAGTGTGTATTCACCTCTGAGGACAGGCTTCAGTAAACCACAAGCTCTCAGCACTGAAACAGGGTGGAGATCTCACAATGCCTTTCCAACACTTCCCTTTCTTAGTACACAAGCTTAAAAGTAATGTAAAATGAAGTGGGATTAGTGGAATTTGTGATACAGTGTGTGTCGGTTCAGACGTCTGTATTAAAACAAACCCCTACCAAAAAAAACAAAACAAAAAAAAACATAAAGGGAAGCATTCCAACGTTATTGCAAAAGCATGAAGAAGCCTCCATTGAGAAGGGAAGACAGTGGGTCCAGTGTCTGACCACAGAGCTCCTCTCTGGGCACAAAGGGCCTCTGGTGCCCCCCCTCATCATGGGGGTCTGCCCTGAATGGGCATCTGTGTGTTGGGAAGAGCATGGGGATCTGGGCGAAAAGAGGGAAAATCCCCAAAACCATCTGCACCAATCAATTTGGCTTTCCATGACCTTCGACCCCAGTACCCAGCGTATACCCGCTGCTTTTCACTCCCAGAGGCACTGTGGGAAAAGTGTGCTAAAAAACATTTTATAACACACTCTTAACTGCCTGTTTTTCTACATTTGATCAGCTCATGTGTTCTACTGGCTTTCATTGAATATATATATGTACAGTACTGGTCAAAAGTTTTGAAACGTTACTATTTTTGATGTTTTTGATGTTCATCAAGCCTGAATTTATTTGATTAAAAATACAGAAAAATCAGCAATATTGTAAAATATTATTACAACTTTAAAATATTATTTATTTCTGTGATGCAAAGATGAATTTTCATCCACTGTTACTAGTCTTCAGTGTCACCTGATCCTTCATAAATCATAATTTTAAATTGTAATAATAATTCAAAATATATCTGTCACGGGTTGGTGCAGGTTGAAGAAGGACTCGCAGGCAGAAACTCCAATTGCAACAATTTACTTCAATATATGACATACAGGTACAGACAGGCAGGCAGGCTGGAAGATGGGCAGGCACACACACTAACACAACCATGTATGACTACGTAACATAGACAAGGACCGACCAGGACAGACTGAACAGAAGCAAACTAAATACAAGCACTAATCAAACATAACAATGTAAAGACAGGTGACACTGATGAAGATAACTATGAACAGTCTGGTAAGTGAGGGAGTGAGTACAGGTGTGGAGACAAGGAGGATTCTGGGGAGTGTAGTGCAGACAAAGACAGACAGGTGCAGACGAAGACTGTGACAGAACGCCCCCCTTCAAACAGGCGCGACCTCGCGCCGTAGAACATCAATGGGGTGGGGGGGTGGGCGCCCTGGAGGCTGACGAGGGCGTGCCGGATCTGGAGCCGGAAGCCTCCAGGGCGGAACAGGACGTGCAGGCTGCCAGGGCGGAGCAAGACCCTTCGGGCGGCCAGGGCGGAACAGGACCCTTGGGGCGGCCATGGCGGTGAGGACCCTTCGGGTGGGCCACGGCGGTGAGGACCCTTCGGGCGGCCACGGCGGTGAGGACCCTTCGGGCGGCCACGGCGGTGAGGACCCTTCGGGTGACCGTGGGCTCTTGGGCGCCCACGGCGAGGGCTTACTGCCCCCCCCCCCAAAAAAATACTAGGGTGAGTGACGGCCTCAGGACAGGACGGACTCAGCAGGATCGACGGGCTCGGGCGCAGGATCGACGGGCTCGGGCGCAGGATCGACGGGCTCGGGCGCGGGACCAGCGGTGAAGGCTCTGTGCTGGACGGGACCAGCGGTGAAGGCTCTGTGCTGGACGGGACCAGCGGTGAAGGCTCTGTGCTGGACGGGACCAGCGGTGAAGGCTCTGTGCTGGACGGGACCAGCGGTGAAGGCTCTGTGCTGGACGGGACCAGCGGTGAAGGCTCTGTGCTGGACGGGACCAGCGGTGAAGGCTCTGTGCTGGACGGGACCAGCGGTGAAGGCTCTGTGCTGGACGGGACCAGCGGTGAAGGCTCTGTGCTGGACGGGACCAGCGGTGAAGGCTCTGTGCTGGACGGGACCAGCGGTGAAGGCTCTGTGCTGGACGGGACCAGCGGTGAAGGCTCTGTGCTGGACGGGACCAGCGGTGAAGGCTCTGTGCTGGACGGGACCAGCGGTGAAGGCTCTGTGCTGGACGGGACCAGCGGTGAAGGCTCTGTGCTGGACGGGACCAGCGGTGAAGGCTCTGTGCTGGACGGGACCAGCGGTGAAGGCTCTGTGCTGGACGGGACCAGCGGTGAAGGCTCTGTGCTGGACGGGACCAGCGGTGAAGGCTCTGTGCTGGACTGGGACCAGCGGTGAAGGCTCTGTGCTGGACGGGAACAGCGGTGAAGGCTCTGTGCTAGACGGGACCAGCGGTGAAGGCTCTGTGCTGGACGGGACCAGCGGTGAAGGCTCTGTGCTGGACGGGAACAGCGGTGAAGGCTCTGTGCTAGACGGGACCAGCGGTGAAGGCTCTGTGCTGGACGGGACCAGCGGTGAAGGCTCTGTGCTGAACGGGACCAGCGGTGAAGGCTCTGTGCTGGACGGGACCAGCGGTGAAGGCTCTGTGCTGGACGGGACCAGCGGTGAAGGCTCTGTGCTGGACGAGACCAGCGGTGAAGGCTCTGTGCTGGGACGGGGCCAGTGGTGAAGGCACTGTACTGGGACGAGACTCATTACCGGGGATGAGGACAGGAGGCGTGGAGATAGAGATGGCTGGAGATGGTGGTTGAGTGGCGATGTCATCAGCCTCACCTACGGTGAACGTTGAGCCACTCGACCAGGGTCCGAAATTAACACCCGCCAAGCCGCCAAATCCAGGTAGATTTTCCGTTTGCCGAGTAAATCTCAAAAGGCTATCCGCCACACTGGCGGGTGAATGTTCCAGACATCCCAAGTCTCCCGGAAGTTCCGGGAGTCTCCCGCACATTGATAGCGGCTCCCTGATGCCCGCAAATTAGTTCAAATCTCCCGGACTCTAGGGCGAGCGAGAAAGAGCGCGCACATACTGTGCTCCAAACCGTGTAGCGCGTGGACGGGAGAGAGGGAGAAAGAGCGAGAGAACTTGCGTGTGTGCCTCAAGAAGCGTGTGTGAACCTTCACACCTAAAATAGACCTACACTAAATATATTTTTTTTAACTTAAATAATTAACAAATTAAGATGACAAAAAACACTGAATAAGTTTGAAGCTTTGAAAAAACTGCAGTTTTTTCATCAGACTACGTGTTTTTCGTCAAAAAAAAAAATAGCAGACCTACCTCAATCCACAGCTTGTCTAGTTTTTACTTAAAGAAAGTAACATGTCTACATGATGTGGGGTTAGTCTGGGTCTCCAATGGCACAGATGTCCCGGGAATTTCAGAGATAACGTCTAGCTAGAGTGGCCAACTTCGGAAAGCGCCTTTCATTTGCTTGTGGGTGTTTGCTTCGCAAGTGATATTGCATTGTAGCCTACTTGCACTAGGCCTACTGCTTTATATTTTTTAATACCACGTATCATATTTTGCAAGTATTCGTCACTCTTTCTGTTGAAATGGTCCCACACAGTAGCTACTTCTTTTCGCTTGGTTCATTTTGCTTGCTCAGCGAAATAGGCTATGTATAGGCGCGTGTGGTTGTGCGTGTCAACGCACCCCGTGAGGCTATACGTATACTGTTTTTTTTTTAACCATGCAGCAAACAAACAAAAAAGCTATATAGGCATATATATATATACTTTTAAACCGTTTAACTGATAGTATTAATCGGTCTTTTTTTTTTTTTACTTTCGGTTAAGTATCTGATAGTTTTACAAAACCTTCAAATGTACTGTTATGAGCACTAGTTCCATGCTCACGTCTTCCATGTCTTACTATTTGTTGCTCTGTTTTGACTTCTATGTACTCTTAGTCATTCAACACAATACCTTATCTCAATTAAATGTACTGAAATGAATGTATATGTGACACAAAAAGGCTGTTTATTATTTTGGCCGGTAAAAAATATGCTTGGCTGGTGGATTTTTTCATCTACCAGTCCCCATGGCAGGTGAGCCAAAAAGCTAATTTCGGACCCTGCACTCAACCACAGCACATGATCCAGGTAGCGGGCAAACGAGCCTGGGATTGCCGCCGCTGGAGCTTGATGGTACAGATGGGTATCCAGTCCGCCCCAAAACACTGTTTTTAAGACCTCATCTGACCAGCTTACCCCAACAGAAAGCTCCAGGAAGCCGGCGACATACTCCTCAATGCAGCAGCCATCTTGAAAGAAATGGATCAGACGATTGGCTGGGGTCAGAGGGAAGCGGGCAACTTCCATGCTTCTGTTGGTCGGTCCTTCTGTCACGGGTGCAGTGCGGGTAGAAGAAGATGGCTGAGTCAAAAGTTTCAATTCCAATAGTTTACTGATCAAACTCACAGATACAGGCAGGTAGGATCACAGGCAGGTAGGATCACAGGCAGGTAGGATCACAGGCAGGAAACACGCACATAACACAAGCTATACACATCTACGTAGCATAGACAAGGACCGACCAGGACAGACTGAACAGAAGCAAACTAAATACAAGCACTAATCAAACATAACAATGTGAAGACAGGTGTCACAAATGAAGATAACGATGAACAGTCTGGTAAGTGAGGGAGTGAGTACAGGTGTGGAGACAAGGAGGATTCTGGGGAGTGTAGTGCAGACTAAGACTAAGAAATAAATATATATATATATATATATATATATATATATATATATATATATATATATATATATATATCAAACATAGCTAAATCATTCAAGTGTGTGCAAGTGTAGAAACTCATTGTTTGTCAGATTATTGTTATTTTTCAACTTTTAGGTTATTGCCTTTTAAAGCAGTTTCCACATTACAGCTGATCATATAGGAGTGACATGCATGATATGATATTATGCTGTGAAAGATGGTTAAAACAATTGCAAATGCTGACAAGATAAATGATAAAAATCTAAGTCACAGTTGAGTAAATGGTTTTTAATAAAGGTTTTTCCTAGTGGAAGAGTGTACAGACATGTGAAAGTGACCGACAGCATCCGCCAACATCACTGCACAATGATCCTGAACCACTGATGAAGATTCACACACACACACACACACACACACACACACACACACACACACACACACACACACACACACACACACACACACACACACACATCTGACATCATCTCAAAACATACACACGTACAGTACACCAAACACAAAGCTTTATTAGATATCATTTTCTTCTTGATCTTTACTACATGGATATTGAAACACATTTGTATAGGCAAGTATAAGATGATGATCACAATGTTTGTGCTGGCTTGTCATTTCCCATTAGTTTGCTGCAAAGATGGTATAGCCCAGAGCTTTGCTTATTCATAATAAGTACGGGAAGGCAAGGCCATCAGGAAGACATTTAATATCTACAAATAAAAGCATTCAAGTACAGCTTCTTTCTACTCAAATAGTAGAAGTGATAATACTCAAATAAAGAGCAACATCTACAAAACTGCATTTGT
>NW_027508794.1:110000-162500 GCF_051911475.1 Siphateles boraxobius
CCATTGTACGGGAGAATTCCTGTTGGCATGTGTGTTTGGTTAAGCATACACTCACAGGACCAGTAAACACAGTTCCCAGAACACATCCAACACTGAAGACAATGCTGAAGTTCGACAACAGCCACACATTTATTCAAATATTCTTGAGATTATGCTGACCATAAGCTATGATGAATATGTGTGGTGCAACTGTCTTCACCAAAGAGTCATTCTCCAGGTAGACCCAACTAGTTTAAAACAAAAAGTGCAATGGAGTAAATCTAATTAGATTAAAATATGCTTATTTTTCTACTATACGAACACAAAGAAGAGTGATATTTCTATTTATATACACCAATGCAACAATGCACAGCTCTGATAATCTATTGCGTATAAAAAAAAACTTTACTAAACTTTACTACATATACGCTATTTTTAATTAATGAAATATGTCAAGTATGAAATTAAATAATGATGAAAACAAATAGAATCAGAGATATAACTTGAAATAACATTCAAACTTCAAATTAGTGACGCTATTAAAACATCTCTAAAAACAGCTACAGAAATAAGACAGACATTAGTAATGTAATAACTATAAATCAAAGGAGGTTCAATAATGGCTTGATTAGACTGATATTAAAAGGCAGATCTGTTATTGCTTGGACAATATTTAAAAAAATATGATAATACAATTATTATTATCCATTTTGACATTATTTCCCGATTGACTGACCCGCTTATATATCGCAAATTAATTCTGTTAAATTACTTCTTCACAAGAACATTTTCATATATTTCTCAGTAAATTTCATAATTAATTTTTATTAGTCTTTCACCAGAGGAAATTGCTGAAGGAAATGAAACAAAAGGCATGCATAAGATCAACCTCTACTTAAATGAGCTCGTTCGCTCTTTAAATATGACATAATTGATGCGTAGAGGACTAATGTTAGTGTCAGAGGTTTTCAGGGCTTTGACAGAAACACCTCCAGCAGAGAAGCAGGAGGGAAAATGTTATTCCAGCTGAGTTCATCACATTTAGCCCTAGAAATAAAATAAACTTGTCGTAAAATGTTTGGACAACTCCGAGGTCACGTCACCTCCGCTGTTGCGCGCGATGAGGAGCGAGTCAATAAAGTTCAGTGATGTCAGCAGCACATTTATCCCAACACACACACCCTAGTCTGAGTAAAAGATAGAGACCCCTGAGCAATTGCACGTCTGGGCTTCAATGCATCTTCTCTGTACCTACATTTGAGCTGCAAAAATAAAAAAAAAGTCCCCGTTTCTTTGAAGAGTCTCTGAGCATCTGGTTTTAACAGTCCACTTGAGTATGTGGGTACTGGGGAATGCAAGGACTGCTTTGACTGGGAGAAGAGTGCTGGGAAAGGGAAAGAAACAGAAGAGTGGCTTTTCCCTGGAAAACAAACAGACTTTTGTTTCAGAGGAGAGAGAGAAGACTGTCTGTCTGTCTGACTGCCTTCAGTGGCTCATTGAGGACGAGACGCTTCAGAGACTGGAGAAGCAGTGGCCAAAACGGTTTAATGACCCTACAAGTTTAATTAAACTATCTAAATATGAGGAAACTCTTATATTTTTAAATATTTGAAATATGAGGGAAGAACAAAACTCTATTTAAAATCAAAAAGCTGACAGGAAAGCACATACATTGACTACAACATAATATTTCATTGGTCCTCTCTTATTTTTGCATGCATTCATAAATTTACAGCCTGGAAAAAAATTGTGCACAATTTGTCATGTTTCATAGCATTATCACAAATAAATCTATTGATTGCACGTTTGGGTCAAATATAGAAAACCCAACTGTTGATTCACATTTTTTAATTACACTTTTAAACCCAATGGTTGGGTTTGCCCATATTTGACCCAAACATGGATTGAAACAACCCAGGATATTTTAGAGTGCACGCAATATTCTTTAACAAATTTGGTAATAATATTTGAATAAAGGGTAAAAATGTCAATTTTTGGCCACTGCTGTATCTCCACATCGAAAACCTCCAACAGGTCGAGACGTCTCTCTGAATAAACAAGCATCTTCTCTAAGGTTGAAGGTGAGATAATGTTAGCAAATGTACTTCAGCTTGTGTATGTCTGGAAAATTTCTTTTGTGGCAATAAAAAAAAAATTGTGGCAAAAAAAATCTCAAAAATAAAACACAGGATTAAACTCAGGCTAATAAAGTTAGTGGTTTTAGTGTCCTAATAATATACAATTAGCACAATCCAAAAAGAGACTCTTGAATACGTAACGTCTGATATTTGGTGGTTGTACAAACGTGCAAGAATCACCACTGACTGAACAGCTCTATAACGTCCATTATTAAGCGTTTGTTGAGGGGTTTTCATGTGAAGATCAAACACTTGGAAGGTTTTAGTTCTTTACTGAATGGAAAACCTGATCCAATGTGGCTTCCCTGTAGATCCCTGTGAATTTCAGCCATCCCACATTAATTACCAGAGACTAATGACAATAATGTAAACTGTTCCACTTCCCAGAAATCCTTGAAAAGAGATCTGGGATTATCCTGGTTCCTCAAAACAACACATTGAAGGACTTTAAAGTCATGCAAGTGTTGATCACATTGAATGTTTTAGCCAGAAAGGACAGAAAGAAGGAGAGTACAGTACAGTATAATACAGTAGAGTAGTGCAGAGTATAATATAACTAGTGTAAGTCTGACTCTGGGAAAAGTCCCTCAAAAGTCATCATTTCGAAACTAATGTTTTTATTTTATTTTCAGAATAAACTGGTTGTGTGTTGGGGAATTTCAGGTTTCTTTCTTTCTTTTTCACTTAATAAGAAAAGTCTTGTGGGGATATTCTGGTGCAGCTTCACAAAAACATCAAGGTTTGTGTCGTGGAAAAGACATAAATACGTGACGAACACAAAACCAAAACCACCAGCACTTTCTCCAGTGGAGTGGAGGAATGGAAGAACCAAAATATGAAGCTGAAAGAAATCATTTCTTTATTTTGCAGCATTTATTCTAAATGATTTATCCGTGCACATTATTGTTTAAAAATGATGTTCCTGTGATCTTGAATCAGAATAACTTCCTCTTGCAACATCTCTTCTCTTCTCTTTTCTGATACAGATTTTTCTCTACATTTGTTCTTGTTCCAGAAGCGTTTCATTCGAATATACGAATATTCTTTTTCAAATCCACTGATTAAGCAATTTTAACAATAAAAAAAATAAAAAATTCTCATCATATTTTCGTTAACAGTATGTTTTGATTAAAAACATTTAAAATCTCCCCTCCATAGAACTCAATTATAAATATTATAAAGCAATAAAAACAATTTAAACATTTATTTTTTGGGGGGGGAAAACACATATCTTTTAAAGTCACCATGGAATCAAAATTGACAATTTCAGCATAATTGAGCAAAGAATAAAAGGGTGCAATATAATAGAATATATTTTCGATATATGTCAAGTTGGATATATAGTACATCAACTTTATCCGCATACATGCAGTATTCATTTAAACACAATATATAGGCCTACAGTATATGGCAAATAAATATCAACTGCTTGCCGAACGCAACTATATTCTCACCCAGCTCTAATCTGCTAAATGCAACTATAATGCATTGAAATACTGAGATATTATAAACAATAACATCAAGATTTTATGTAAAGCTGCTTTGAAATAATGTGCAATGTGAAAAACGCTATACACATAAAACTTGACTTGAGCTCTACCAAAAACTTGCGATATACACAGGCGGTGCACTCATATTCCTATGAATGGGAGCAATATGGCGGATAAGATGTGTTGAATGACTTGCCTTAAAGGGACTTTGGCTCTACTCTCCGTTTGCCCTCGTGCGATTGTTTTTAGGCTGAGACAAAGACCTCTTTCTTATGCCGTATCATACGTTCAAAGCTGCTCTCTGTGTTTACTCCTTGAACAAACTATGTATCCATTCATCCATCTGTCTCTCCTTCTCTCTGCGCTTTTAATCATGAGCAAATAGAGGTTTCATCTAGAAAGCGTATAGGAAACCCTGAGTTGTCAGTATGGATGTAAAGAGATTATATGATTGCAAAACAGCTTTTCCTATAATGGAAATACATGGTATTAAAAGCACACACAGACAGAAATGCAGAATAAAAGACACACATTCAACATCTGCAAGCTTTGGCTCACATCTGGTCACAGATGTGCGCACACATAGTGGAGTCCAGGTGCTCGAACGCTTACAATGCGGCTCTGATTCTCAGCGATGGCTAATAGACTCCATCTGGGAGTGAGATGTGAACACTTGTTAGCCGGTTTCCTTCTCGCTCCCTCCCTGTCTGGCAGCATTTGCACATTTAAACAGACTCGAGAACATGGATATTAACATATGTGCAAGAATTATCTGTGTGTGTGTGTGTGTGTGTGTGTGTATGTGTGTGTGTGTGTGTGTGTGTGTGTGTGTGTGTGTGTGTGTGTGTGTGTGTGTGTGTGTGTGTGTGTGTGTGTGTGTGTGTGTGTGTGTGTGTGTGTGTGAGAGAGTAAGTGTGTGTGTGTGTGTGTGTGTGTGTGTGTGTGTGTGTGTGTGTGTGTGTGTGTGTGTGTGTGTGTGTGTGTGTGTGTGTGTGTGTGTGTGTGTGTGTGTGTGTGTGTGTGTGTGCGTTTGAGAAAGACGCAGAGATCTCACAATACCAATTTTGACCACTTGGTGACAGCATCGCACAATACTGTCTGCAAAATTCACACTAAACCAGAATATCACTCTGCATGTGCCCTTTTAAATAAATAATTCACCCCAAAATGAATCAACTCATAATCATGTCCTTCTGGCCCCATATTAGTTTCTTTCATGACAGAGAATAATGAAGCAGAAACTGTTCATGTTCCATTATACGCCTGACTGCAAAAAATCTAGAACCCATTTCAACCATTTCAACAAAAATGCTTTTCTTACTCAGTATTTTTGTCTTGTTTCCAGTCTAAATATCTAAAAAATCTTAAATGAAGATGCATTTACTAAAGTAGTAAAATGCCATAAGATTGTGTCTTGTTTTCTGGGGAAATAAATATCTGCCAATGGGGTAAGAAAAAAAAACTTGTTTCTGTTTGAATTAAGATTATTTTTCTTACACCATTGGCAGATAATTTTGCTTTTTTAAGCAACAAATCACTTAATTTTGATTTATTTTCCGAGAAAACATGATGAGTAAAATCCCATAAGATATTATGTCATGTTTTATGGGGAAATAAATCTAAAGTAAGTGATTGACTTCATTGCAGAGCCTCTATCTTATATTATTAATTTAACATTTACTGAAAATGATATCCCCAAAGTATGGAAGTCAGCCCATGTTACACCATTACAAAAAGGGGGCGATCCCTCTATTTTAAATAACTATAGGCCTATTTCCAAGCTGTGTGTTTTAGCCAAGCTCCTTGAACGCTTGGTTGGTGAGCAGCTAAAGACATTTTTAAATACAAATTATATTTTATCCCCCTTTCAATCTGGGTTTAGGAAACAACACAGTACCATATCTGCAGCATTGAAAGTGATAAATGATATTATTGGGGCACTGGATAACATGAAAATATGTGCTGCACTGTTTATAGATCTTTCAAAAGCATTTGATACAGTTGATCACTGCGTTCTTGTAAATAGACTACTGAGCATTGGACTGTCTAAGCATTCAGTATATTGGTTTACAAATTATCTGTCAGGTAGAACCCAAATTGTTCAGATGGCTGGCTCTTTCTCTTCCTTTTTGCCCATTTCCAAGGGGGTTCCTCAAGGCTCAGTACTAGGGCCCATATTGTTCTCAATTTATATAAACAATCTTTGTCATAATCTATCGAATTCTGTGTATAATTTCTATGCTGATGACACTGTTATTTATTGTATTGCATCATCTACTAAAAAAGCCCTTGATTTTTTGCAGTTTGCTTTCAATACTGTCCAGAACCGTTTAAAACAGCTTAAGTTGGTTTTAAATGTAGAAAAGTCCAAAGTAATGGTATTTACAAACTCAAGACAACTTCCAGTTTCTTCTTCAATCATCTTAACTTCTGAAGGAAATGAAATTGAGTTAGTTAACAGTTATAAATATTTAGGTATAATCATTGATTTTAAACTGTGTTTCAAAACTCATATTAGCAATTTGGTTTCTAAGCTTAAGATAAAGCTTGGCTTTTTCTACAGATCAAAATCACGCTTATCCATTCGTGCTAGAGAATACCTAGTGAAGGCCACTTTTCTTCCCATATTAGACTATGGTGATCTGATATATATGAATGCTTCTGCCCAATGCCTAAAGAAATTGTATGTTGTGTATCATTGTGCATTGCGTTTTTTCACTGGCTGTAATTATAGGACACATCATTGTACCCTTTACTATAAAGCTAAATGGCCCTCTCTTTATGCAAGAAGGTACACTCATTGGCTATGTTTCATCTATAAGGCATTTCTTGGACTAGCTCCTACCTATCTGAGTATCTTTTTAACAAGTACTCATGCTCATTATGGATTACGTTCAAAGGACATCCTACACTTGTTGGTCCCCCGTGTCAAAACATAGTTAGGTAAAAAGCCTTTTTGTTCGCTGCACCTTCTGCTTGGAACCATCTTCAAAACTCGCTGAAACTGACTGCATTTATTTCTTATGGACAGTTTGTTTCAACTCTGAGGGATATGGAACAGATGAACATTGGTCAGTGCTGTTGTTTATAAAGTTGTATTATGCCTTATTCAACATAGGGGCTTGTGTTATATATGTATGTGTACTTGATGTTTTTTATATGTCGAAAACTGTTCTTTATGTTTTTTATGCAGCGTCTTGGCCAGGTCTCTTTTGCAAGAGAGATTTTTAATCTCAATGAGTTTTTTACCTGGTTAAATAAGGGTTAAATAAAAAAATAAAAAATAAAATACATTATCTGTGTTCATCATTTCCTTGTATGACAGCCTGGACAAAAAGTATGTCGCATAATTTGGTGCGTTTCATTGCGTTATCACAAATAAAACAAATGACTCCAAGCACAATATGCTTAATATTTCAATTAAAGTTAGAAGATGTTTTTGCTCACTACTGTATGTTGCCATGACTTATCGATCATGTCATATGGGATTTAATATATTGCATTTTTAGTGAGGGAGTTTTTGAGATATTAGCAATTAAAATCAATGCTTTCAATATAACAAAGAATGTTAGATATTCATGCAAAGCAACTTGTTTTTTTTACTAACTACAAGAGGAAGTGATAAAACATGTGTTCTCAGTCCAGATCCTCTGTTATTGTGACTTCAAGCATTAGCAGCCACTATATTTTACTATTACAATTTGTCTACATTCAGTCCAATGTACTTCTGGCCTCATCATATATTTTCTATACATTTCTAAAAAAATGTTAAACAACAAAAGCATGGTTATTTATACTGCAAAACAGTATAAAAAAAAGTTGTGTGGAACAGACTGAAATTTAGGCCGTTATTGACTGAAAATCTTGATGGATAATTCTGGTCCTTGATTCTGATTGGTTGAGCAGTGTTCGACGCCTACAAACATACCTGTGATAAATATTAAAATAAATATTTTAAGGGATTAACTATTTTATAAAAGCATAAGCCCCGTAAAACCGTGGTTTACATTGAATTTAGCATGTACATGAAATTGGTTGTTTGTCATGTGTTTAATGCATTATACTTTCTAAAGAAACGTTCAATAAATAGATCAGTATTATAATGCATTATAACTGTGGTTACAATTATTCATGAGACATATAATGCCTTATAAGGTGCATTACAAGGCATAATTAATGCATTAAAAATACTTTTATGATGCATTAAATATAAAGGCTAATAGTGTTACCAAATTTTCTATTCACTGTAATTCAACTTAAATTATTGTGATTAAAATTATTGTATTTCAACTGTAATACCTTAAATCTTTATGAATAATCAAACTGGCTGTTCAAGAAATTCCAACTCATTTTTTTTGCCAAGTTAAACTTAGAAAATGAAGTTGAAATTGGTTAAATTATTTTGATGAGTTGAAGCAATGGAAAAACATGTTGTCATGACTTATTGATCATATCATTTTTAAAGAGTTGTTAATTCATGTTAACTAAAAAAATTTAACAAATGGAACCAAAATCTTTGAATGGCCAACTTTTATTATGCTTTTCACAACAGAAGCTGTGACATTCTGCTAAACATCTCTTGTGCTTCACGAAAGAAAATAATAATGTGTTGTAATGATATGGGGGTGAGTAAAAGTTTGGTGAACTATCCTTTAAACTGTGTTTATGGCTTACCTTGCGCTTTCAAACGTAGCTGATGGAGTTTTTCCGACTGCCCCAAAGCCTACGCCGACAGCCAAACCCTCTGAAAAACAGGACACAAACACCTGGTCACACTACAGTCAAGCTAAGGTTGTTATGAAGGGCGTTGATGATCAGGATCGAATTTAAACAGGAGATGAAAATTACATGCATTCCATTTATAGTCTTCAAATATCCTTTGAAGGCGGTGTGTGAGATTCAAATGCTTTTAATCTGCCAAACTTTCATCCAAAGCCATTTATTTTTCACTAAGCAGATATAAAACAGAACAGTGTGCACAGTAACTGTCTAGTCTTGGGTCACTGTGGCTTAGAAATGAATCTGCAGCCCGTACTGAAGGGACTGAAGTTCACCCAAAAATAAAAAATCTGGCATCATATACTCACGCTCGTGTTGTATAAAACACAATAGCGGATATATGAACCATTTTTGTTCCATATAATCAAAGTCGGTGAGGTCCAATGTTGTTCAGATCCCAATGTTCTTCAAAATATCTTCCATGTAATGATTTGAGAGCGAGTAAATGATGACAGAATGTAAATATTATTTCCCTTTAAATATTAATGTGGCCTAAAAAAAAAATATTCTGATAGTTCCGGTCCTTGATTATGATTGGCTGAGCTGCATTCGAAGCCATTGTGAAATACTTCAGTTAATAAAAATACAATTGTTAGTTCATGTTAGCTCAGGTCTGTTTTACGGACCTTTATATTAAGTGTGTAATGTCAGATGCAGTTCATTTTCAATTTCCAAACGTGTTTCCTGTTCACTCTCAATTCTCAATTTCATGTTCTCTGCATGGCACTGTTTTCATCTGTGAAACCAGTAGCGGATTTGTCTTGATCTCATGGGGTTTCTACTTATATTGGACTTTAGATTTCAAACATCTTATATAGAGACAGATCCTTTTTCAGTCCAGAAGCACCTCAGGCATCTGATAAGCTGACAACCAATCAAAGCCCCCATTCTTGAGTCCGATTCAATTTCACATGCTCCACTAGCGCTTCTGACTCCCTTGCACAAACCTCCGGTCAGATCAGTGTGTGTGTGTGTGTGTGTGTCGTGCATTTATGTAAATATGTTAATTCAAAACCAGTTTAATCAGGTCAATCTTATCTTTAGCCAGGAAAACTCATTCTGGGCTCAGAGGAAATTAAGGATATGTAAATGCATTCGATATCAAATCAACATGGCATTAAATCAGATAAAAATCTGACACAAAACACTTCAGCTGTGGTTAAAGTGACGCTTCAAAGTTTCTTTCAGAATCTAAAAGCACATTAGCAAAGCATCTAAAAGGCCATATTTAAACATGTGGATCATCTTAAAGGCAAAGTTCGTTAAAAAACATGGCATAAAAAACAATTGACTGACCCCAAACTTTTGACTCTGTGTTTTAAGAAATTAATACTTGCATTCAGCACAAACACATTCAATTGATCAAAAGTGACAGTAAAGACATTTATAATGTAACAAAATATTTCTAATTCAAATCAATACTGTTCTATGGAATTTTCTCTAAATCAAAGTATTATAGAAAATAAAATGTATCATAGTTTCCTCAAAAATCTGAAGCAGCAATTTTGTTTTCCACCTTGATAATAATCAGAAATGTTTCTTGAGCAGCAAATCGAAAAATTTTAATAATATTTCACAATATTCCTGTTTTTACTGTATAAATAAATGCAGACTTGGTGAGCATAATAGACCTCTTTCAAAATGTGTTTGTCATTTTTATTATATATATATATATATATATATAACTTTTTTGATTTATTAGTTTTAGTTTATTTAGTTCTAGCTATTTTAGTACTTCAACTTAAACTAAGCGAAGGTACGTGGCAGCAATTGTATCTTTTGGCGTTCTTTTTATTATTATTCTGTTTCTTCTTCTTCCGCTCTTGATTCTATGGCAGCCCATAGAAATGCTTGCGGGAAAGTTATGAAATTTGGCACACAGATAGAGGACAATCTGAACTGTCACCATAGCAGATTTGGTGTATCTAAATCAATCCCTCTAACGCCACCAACTGTACATATGATGTAATTTTCCGTCATGAATTTTTTTTGCCATTTTGAATTTTCCGAAAAACCTACTTTTTAAAAACTTTTTTTTTTACTTTTAACTTTTCACAAAAATGTAACCAGATCATCCTCAGACCATGCTGGCAAAAAGTTATGGAACTCAAGTTTTATCTAAGATTTTTCTTTAAGATTTGTCGATCCATTCTCAAATAACGCGCAAACGAATTCTACGAAGAGCGTGCCAAAATGGCCACGAAGCTATATCACCGCAATGCTTTAGCAAATTCTGACCAAACTTGGTGTGTGTTATGATAACCATGACCTGAGGTTACCTGCACAGTTTCCGCGCAGTGTCACCTAGTGGTCAGGAGATATGAAAAATGGCAATTTGTGCTTAAAACTTTTGAAGGGTTGGGCCAAAAATCACACATTCGGTGCAGCATGATGAGTCGAGCGATACCCAATTTTCCCATATCGGCCAATTTGCCTGTCGGACATTCTGAATTTTGAAGTAAAATGCTACATTTTACGAAATCATTGGTCGTATCGTTACAAAACTGTGTTACTTCAACGTTAATCGTTACTTCAACACCATGCCTTAACAGTACTCAAAGTATCAGGGCAGAGCCACCTTGTGGTCAACTGTTATAATGATATATTATATACAGGTCCTTCTCAAAAAATTAACATATTGTGATAAAGTTCATTATTTTCCATAATGTAATGATAAGAATTAAACTTTCATATATTTTAGATTCATTGCACACCAACTGAAATATTTCAGGTCTTTTATTGTTTAAATACTGATGATTTTGGCATACAGCTCATGAAAACCCAAAATTCCTATCTCAAAAAATTAGCATATCATGAAAAGGGTCTCTAAACGAGCTATTAACCTAATCATCTGAATCAACTAATTAACTCTAAACACCTGCAAAAGATTCCTGAGGCTTTTAAAAACTACCAGCCTGTTTCATAACTCAAAACCGCAATCATGGGTAAGACTGCCGACCTGACTGCTGTCCAGAAGGCCATCATTGACACCCTCAAGCAAGAGGGTAAGACACAGAAAGAAATTTCTGAACAAATAGCCTGTTCCCAGAGTGCTGTATCAAGGCACCTCAGTGGGAAGTCTGTGGGAAGGAAAAAGTGTGGCAAAAAACGCTGCACAACGAGAAGAGGTGACCGGACCCTGAGGAAAATTGTGGAGAAGGACCGATTCCAGACCTTGGGGGACCTGCGGAAGCAGTGGACTGAGTCTGGAGTAGAAACATCCAGAGCCACCGTGCACAGGCGTGTGCAGGAAATGGGCTACAGGTGCCGCATTCCCCAGGTCAAGACACTTTTGAACCAGAAACAGCGGCAGAAGCGCCTGACCTGGGCTACAGAGAAGGACAGCACTGGACTGTTGCTCAGGGGTCCAAAGTACTTTTTTCGGATGAAAGCAAATTTTGCATGTCATTCGGAAATCAAGGTGCCAGAGTCTGGAGAAAGACTGGTGAGAAGGAAATGCCAAAATGCCTGAAGTCCAGTGTCAAGTACCCACAGTCAGTGATGGTCTGGGGTGCCATGTCAGCTCCTGGTGTTGGTCCACTGTGTTTTATCAAGGGCAGGGTCAATGCAGCTATCAGAAGATTTTGGAGCACTTCATGCTTCCATCTGCTGAAAAGCTTTATGGAGATGAAGATTTCATTTTTCAGCACGACCTGGCACCTGCTCACAGTGCCAAAACCACTGGTAAATGGTTTACTGACCATGGTATTACTGTGCTCAATTGGCCTGCCAACTCTCCTGACCTGAACCCCATAGAGAATCTGTGGGATATTGTGAAGAGAAAGTTGAGAGGCGCAAGACCCAACACTGATGAGCTTAAGGCCGCTAATGAACTTTATCACAATATGCTAATTTTTTGAGAAGGACCTGTATATGGTATAATGATACTTCCATAAATGCTAATAATTTGTTAATTATATTAGCCTATTGTAATGAAACTGGACTTAATAGAGTCCTTCGGTCATGCCGAGGACATAGATACCAATTTTGCCATAGTCGGCTAATCTTCCAATCCTCCATTCAGATTTTCTTTAAAACCCTTCTTTTTCAAACTCCTCCTAAACCGCTTTTGTCCTATTTTAATCAGATTTGGGTCAGATCATCTTCAGACTGTGCCAACAAAAAGTTATGGATTTCGTGTCAATAGACAAAACCATTTTCAAATACCGTGGCAAAATTTGGGGCATGATGCCAAAATGACTCTGAGGCTGCATCTCTGCAATTCTTTAGCATATTGACACAAAACTTGTAGTGATGCGTGGATGGGCTTTTATTTCATCCGCAACTGCATCACAAAACGCATCATCGATCCGTCCGAACCAACTTTTTTTGACCAATTTTGAAAGCCGCACCCGCCCGCCATCCGCTGATTGTTTTAAGGTCTATGGGCGATGCAAGGCGCTGGTGACGCGAGCCGCAAGGCTAGAAAGCTCTTGCCTGTTCTAGAAAGGATACGGATGTACTTTTCGGATGTAGGTAACAATTAGACTTGCTACGGTAGTCGGTGTTACCGGTGTTACACGGTGTTCAGTCGCAACACCGGTTTCATCACTTGCCCACCGCGACACCGCTGTGAAAAAACAAAAAACGTTTTTTTCAGTCACCCGTTGACTAGCGTTGTATGATCACGCTCTTATTAATGTGAATGCTTTTAAGCGCGCGACCCATAGAAAAGACGCGCGTCAGTATCGAGTTCTCTTTTGGGCTTGAACAAACCATAACGCACACAAATTATGCCAAAATGTCTGTTTTGTCGAGTGTCCTCATAAGAGCAGTATTAAATTATTTAAATAAAGTCTTAAATTAACGTAGAGATTTGTGAGAAAATGGGACACGTTTAAGATCGCGTCTCTGTCAGCAGCGGCTGGTCTTAAAGTGTCACTAATGTTAATCAAAGAACAAAGGTAAGAGATTAAATTACTCACTCAGACACGGAGCCAGTTGTATTATGATACCGGTAGCCTAATAATCATGAATGAACTCCGTTATCTTTTAACACAACTCCGGCGAGCGGCTTCTTCACGCAAAAGAAAAACTCGTCATGAAGTGCAGTGAAATTCAGCGATCTATGGCGTTTCCTGATGGATCATGTTTGTCCGTTAACTTCATTTTATACGTGCAACTCACGTAGCCTATAAAAACACTGACAACGCGCTGACAGACAGGACCGAGCAGGTAATATTTAATATGAAACAAAGTCTCAACTTTCAAATTTGGTCAGTCAAAGAAAATGAAACAATAAATAGACCTACCTTTTTGTGGCTATAATGTGTCGTGACGTGAGAGAATGCCTCAGTTAAAGCCAAGTTCAAATCCACCGACGTTAATCTATTAACTCTCCTGACTGCTTTGTCGGACAAAATATGGTGGATTTAGATTTGTCAGATCGCATCACACTGCTGCACCAGCTTTTTATAAGCGATGTAAAAAACATTTAGTTTCGTTTTCAAATTAGCACCAATTCAGCGCACACTAACAAAACAGTGTTGCTCCGCACGACCACCAATTATGCCTGCCCGTGCAAAAGGGCGCATTTTACGTTTGCCTTTAAATTAGTGATTTAAAAGCCCCCGCCGGTGATACCGGTATTACCGGTGTTGTCACACGTCGATTAACCGGTGGGAAAATATCCTCACCGTCACATCCCTAGTAACAATATTTAACAATGTATATATATTTTTCATTTGATTGGTTCAACCGCCACCCGCCCGAATTTAATTAAAAGTTTATTTTTCGTCACGTCATCCGCCCGATCTGGAGTTTATCCGCGGCTCTAACCGCCAACCGCGCATCTCTACAAACTTGTCACCTTACTCTGACCACAAAACATCAATTTGGTCACAGCGCCCCCTATTGGTCGAAAGTGATAAACCATTAAATCAAATTACTAGTGACTATTTATTTTTAAGCCATTTTGCCTAAAAATCATCTTAAAATGTCTTTAATTACTTGTTGTTGATGTTGGTCTGATGCTCCTTGGCATATCGGCATGACTTATCGTGTTCTTTGAGCTTGGCCCAGATAATTGCTGCTTGCAATCTATATTTTTATAAGCTGCTAGGGACTGGAAGATGCTGGCTGATCTTGATCAACGGCTTATTTTTCCACCTGAGATTGCCACCACTAACCTACGACCCGATATTGTTTTGTGGCCTGGATCAGCACGCATTGTTCAACTGATAGAGTTAACAGTGCCATGGGAGGATGCGGTAGATGAGGCATATGAGAGGAAGAAACTGCGGTATGCTCATCTGGCCACTGAAGCAGAACAGCGAGGATGGAGAGTCCAGGTTTATCCAGTGGAGGTGGGTTGTCGAGGTTTTGTGGCACACTCTACAACCCGGTTCCTCAGAGACGCCGGATTCAGTGGCCAAGAGTTGCGTCGCACAGTAAAGAACTTATCTGAAGCAGCAGAAAGGAGCAGCAACTGGCTGTGGTTGAGACGGAAAGATACTAGCTGGCTGTGTACAGGCCGCCATGCAATGGTTTCGCAGAAATCTTGAAAACTTGAAGAGTCTGTTGGTTTATTTGTATAGGGTGTATAGTATTTACAGTCATTACGTTCCTCTGTATATTTCGTGAATGAAGGGTGGTTGGGCAGATATTGTGTTTTGCGGTAGGTGGTAGGCCATACGTAACCATTGCCACTGAAACTGCATATTAACGCACCAGTGGGGCTCGACAGCCTTAGTCAAACGGGTTGGCGCGTATGGTTGGGTTGCGGAGAGATTGTGAGATTGTGGTTAGGTCTCAGCAGCAGGAGGGATGTAGAGGTCAGTAAGCTGGGCTGAGTTGAGTGGGGGACGGAGGGGGGTGACTCTGGGACGCCAGAGTCACTGTCGAGCCCTCTTGAGGTGTCGTGGGCTAGTCGGCGAAACACTGAGGACGGAAGGTGCCCACTTGAAGACCCTAGAGATGTGCCCTACTCAGCTCAATCCAGACGGTTGTCATGGGGGGACCGCACTGTGGTTGCAGCCGCTGTGTGTGCTGACGCGTGTTAACACTAGACAGAAGGAGATTTACATCACCATATGGAAAGAAGCGTAAATGGATGGAGAAGCATAGGTTACTGTAAAGCTATGTCTTAGTTGGTGCTTATCTTGGCGAAAGCCGAGTACAAATCAGTTTTAACATCTACTCTCGTGTAATGGAAATCTTATTTTATTTCAAGTAACAATTTTTTTATGCTTTCAGTTTCAGTCAATAACATTAAGATTCAATTTTACCCCGGCATATGTGTTAGTTCAACTTAATACACTTTACTATACTAATTAATTCAGAAGATTTCAACCACAATCATCAAAAAAGTTCCAAAAAAAAGTATGTAGGCCTGTTCTTATGCTCTGTCTTCTGCTTATCTTGTCTTGTCCTCTGCTTTTTTACTCTGCCCGCATTAGATTTGATGAGACATTAATGGTAGCCTATTTTTAATTCTGCATTCGGACCATTATTAATGAAAATGGTCATTAGGACCCACTGCAGTGCTGATGTCGAGAAGATGAAAGATTCTTGTTTAAATATACTGTAACAGTCAAGCCAGTTACGAAGTCTTTTATCTGCAGTCTATCTTCCACACCACTAGGGGTGCTATGGTGCCTAAGTGTGCTCCTTAAGCAAAGGTGGGTTCATAGAGGAAGTTAGCAGAACAGCAGCAGGAGAAAACATGGGTTACCTGCATTTGTGCTATAGCCTGGTTGGGAAATATTCCATTTCAAGCTCAACTTAAAGGGGAACTTGCCAACTATTTCAACTTAATAAAACCGCTTAGAAATAATTCAGATGGTTAAATAACCTGTTTTGGTGAGAATGCTGACTTTCCCCGCTCCCCCCAGCGTTCCCAGGCGGAAAACCAACCTTGCAACATGGGTTGCCACCTTTGTCTGGAACATATCGATGACGCACACAAACTCTTGCTTCATTCAGTGTCCTGGGAGAGTGTATAAATTTACCGGGACAGGTTGTTAAAAAGAAGTACAATCCCTGAAAAACCGGGACGGGTGGCAACACTAGGACTAACATCCCGGTAAACTGGACATAGGAAGTCTTGTGAGAAGCGAGAACGAGCGAGAAACGCGAACTGCTTTACGGTAATTCGACATAAACACACACGCCGCCCTCAATGTGTATGATGTATTACCCACCTCGGTAGACACACTCCACACGATAAAGTTGTCCGGCTCCGATAATAACAAATGCACATGAGCAGCGGTAGAAAGAGGGAGGAGGGTCTGCAAGTGAGTTTTTTTTACGACAGTGTTGTGAAATATACGCCTCACAGCTGTATGAGAAAACATGCGACAACAAAAGTGAAAATCAGCGAAGAAATAGCTAGAGTTGCAAAGTTCCCCTTTAAAGTAAGGATTTGTTTTCTTTCCTGTTATTTAAAAGTATGCCTTGATGATGATGTTTGTTGCTAAGAAGTTTGATACAGTTTATTTGTATGTATTTTAGAAGGACTCTTTATCTGGGACTTTAACACTGCATGTTGCGAACTAAATATGGATTTAAAGCCCGGATGGATGTAAGCTTGAGTCGTTTGGCTTACTTATGACCTTCCTGATTTAGAAGAGTCTGATGCATGAGAACTGTTACCGTTTGTGAATTCATCTCAAATGGTTGGATTATTCATCTACTAAGGGACTACTTCAACTTTGGACATTGTTTGATGAACTATACCACCAGATAAGACTTGCATACATTTTCACATATTGAATTGTGCAACCTAATGACCAATTCCTGTAAAGCCCCTATCGGTAATTGTTTTGTTTATTGTAGTTGATTTTCTTTTTCCTTGTATTTACTTTTTGGGTGTTGACAATTTTTTTTATTTCATGGTAATATAAAAAAGAATGTAGTGTTTATTCATTTGGTGAGCATCTTTAATTCTTAAACACCTGTTAGGCAAACTGAATGCAGAAAACTCATATACCTCTGCATGTTAACCAAAGCATCAGCCCTGCTTTGAAATGTGAAATGCCTGTGAGACTAAACTAAAAGCTCTCGCTCAAGCCGGGACATATTGTGGCACGGTACATGCAGTGTAATCACATCAAGAGATTCATTACAAGTGTCCCCTCAAGCTTCTCCAGCACGGAGATCTACACCTCCATCCATAAAACATGATCTTCCCTCAGCATATCACTCTTTACAACAGAGAAATGAAGACATCTTATCTCTCTCCGTCCAAATAACACCTATACAAGAGCCGCAAATCTCCTTCACTTGATTTGAAATGCTAGCGTCCTTGATTTAAAAATAAATATTTAGTCATGCTTTTTTTGCATCTTTCTTTAATGTGTTATGTTGCTGTTTGAGCATGAAAAAGTCCCTCCAGCAGGAATTATTCTCTATCTCAGTGTCCCTGTTTCAGAACTCACTGAAACGCCTCCATTGAGTTTAAACTCGGGGTACGAACACCTCACAATATTCCTCATTTAAATAATTAATATGCAGAATAAAGGGGCGGGGCCTGGTTAAGTTAGTTAGTAGTGTGTTGAAACTGGCAGTTATGAAAAGGGGGGGGACATTTCCCAAACAGACTCGAAGCGCTCGGCCAATCACAACACACTGATCCAGCCGACCAATCAGAGCACAGTGTGCTTTTCAGAAGGAGGGGCTTCATAGAGACAGGAACTAAACAGGGATGCGTTTCCTACAACGCCGTAACTCGCTGCTAAACTACAATAGTATGATGCATGTGTTGAAGAAATCAACTAGCTAGTCACGACTGTTTCCCAAAACCATACTGTGTCACGCAGGTGTTGGAGTACTAACTTCTTTAATGAATCTATTTGAGATCGAATTAATGCTTGACGTTTTGCTATAAATTACGGACATGCATCTGAGAACTATTTCTGATTTTTCTCAGTTATTTTGCTCTATTTCCAGATTCAATCGCTCGTTCTTACGTACTATAACACGTTCGCACATGCGCACTCTTCAAAAACAGTGCTTTAAATCTCTTGACAAACTAAAAGACGTAAATGACATCTGTATATATTAGAAATGAAAGAAATAGATTGTACTGAATGTAAGCTTGCTTCTTTTGCTCCACATGTCATGCAAACAAGAGACTCTGCTTCTAACCGCAGGTCGAGATCGGTCGCTCCTAGCACACAACTTTGCGATGGTGTTTGCGAATGTTTGTTGGAACGATGGTTTCGGGAAACACACCACAGATCAGTTCTGACAGATTGAGAAGAGAGGAGATGCAACAATGTCAAATATGTGTGTTTTGAACATTCAAGCATGAAAACCTGTTCTAGTAGAGCCAAAAAACTAACTCAAAACACTTAATATGGCCTCTTTAAAGGGCAAGATGAATAACTCTAATTTGAAATATCTAATGCTGATTTCACTATTGCAGTGTATTCATCAACATCTGAGGCTGGATGCATGTCTGCAATATTTGTGCTTAATAAAAGATGATGGCATATCTCATTCCACAGATCTTGTCCTGATCTCTGAGATTTGTCAGGCAAAAGTGATGCAACACAGTCTTGATGTTTAATTTATTTTAATAAGTGAGTCATGCACATCATTATTGGACAAATTGTGCTTCATTCCTTTGCCTCGGGGTCTCTGTGCTCCCGTCACAATAAATTAACCTAAAGAAATATACAAAATGTCACACAAAAAAGGTATAGAGACACTTGTATCTTAATCTGCAGTGCACAGATTTGTTAAAAGGCATTTTTAACAATTCAGGTTAAGATTTTACACCTTAATGCTTATAATTCTGTAATAATCACTGCCCTCATTGGATGTCATAACGTTTTTTTATAACAGTAATTCAACACGGATGATGAAAGTGATGATGCACATATTTTTCATAATCTTTAACTGCATTGAACAGATGTGTAAGTCAAAATACTCATTTATATATTATATACTTTTTTTATTCCTAATTTATGATTTAAATGGTAATTTATGCATTTCCTTTCCAGCGGTGCGCTTTCACTCATCAAAAGCCCAAACTTACCAAGCAACAGTAAAATAATGTGAAGTGACTTTGGTAAAAAGGGATGTGCTTGACATTAAAGTTATTGAAGCACGAAAGAGGCTCCCTTGACACGTGCACAGCAAAATTGACTAAGAGCTTCAGGTGTGTGTCTACATGGTAAGGCTTGCACACTACTACTTCAACCACTAGTCGGCGCTGTCGTAAACAATCGACAACTCGAGTGTGCATTAACCATAAATGAATTCAAAATGGCGAACGTCACCAGCAGACACCACACACATCAGTATTTCATCAAGATGACAAAAATATTGTAATTTGCCAACTATGTAAGGGGCCGTTCACATATCGCGACTAAAAACGCATGGAAAGTGCGCATGGAAACTTTCTCCTTTCCACAAGCGTGTGCGCTCCTGTGGCGTCTGTCGTTGCTATGCAACCATGAACTGCGCTCTCCATGATGACGAGGAAGTATCAGCAAAGGATTAATTGATTTCTAGCCCTTGCATTAACTTTACTACTAGATATATTTATGGAGATGAGAAATAAAAAGCCTCCCTGTACAGCTATGATCAGCTGTTCGGCCGAGCTTTCCATGTTGTTACGGAAAGGCCGAAGCTGATCGGTTGGTTTTGTCACATGACCTGCAGTGCGCTTGCGGCATTCTGAAAAGTTGAGATGTTAAGCTAGTGTTGTACTTTCCGCGTCCGTGAGTGCGCGAGGGTCCGTTAGGGTCAGCGTGACGTAAAAATCGTCATCGGAGGGTGTGCGCGGAGGCTCCTTGCGGACGTCCGCGTGCCTCCCATTTTTTGTAACCGCGCGTACTCACGATAGGTTAAAACCGCGAAAGCGCTGGGAAAAGCCGATCTAGCTGATCTACTGCGCATGCGTGGAATGCGTTCACTGAGCTGACCTCTGCAGACAGTATAAATACAAGTAGTCTGCGTCCGTGCTGTCTGCAGCTGTCCATGTACGCGTCCAAACTGGAGTATAACCAAGCCTTTACGGTGTGTGTCCACTGGCACGGAGCGAGCGTAGCGGGCGGACATATCGGTGAATGACATCAAACTACCGCGAGAGCGATTCAAAAGCATACAGAGCCGCCAGCTCTCTAATCCCTCTCGCTACTTTGATGTCATTCAACGATCTGTCTGTGAAGTGCCGGTTCGAGTAGAACAAGCCTGTTTTCATCTTGCCGCGGTATATGCGCGCCTATAAATATTAATCAACGCGACGCGCATCCGCTTCGCTACATTACGACCATCCAGCACCTACATTTGAAATAAAGAATTTGCAAGCGCACAAAACGCAATATGTGAACGGGCTCAAAATTTGGACATTGCGTCTGAAATGAAAGGCAAGAACAGCTATTTATTTGGCTTTACTCTGTTACATGGAAATTTAAATATGTAATGTCATAATTATAATGTTTTGAGAGTTTACTTATGTAATTGTTGCATTAGGCTATGAATTAATAAACATTTATTGATAAGAACTATTTCATGTCTTTTCATTTACAGAAGCATGAACCACGAGTAGTCGAGTAACTCGAGTATTGTTTTGATAAGAAACCGACTAGCAAAAATCAGAGGTCGTGCAACCCCTACTAAATGGTAAAATACACAAAAATATGCTCAAAATGCCTCAAAATAAGTATTAATCCAGTCGGTCATGTCTTAAGTGAACATGAACAGTTGAGAGAAAATGGAATGTGTATCAGTATATTGGATCCGTGCATTCTGTCTTAAAGGGACAGCAGCCTAATAAACCTGCTGCTGTCTGTGTCATTACTGTTAATCAAACAACAACATACAAAAGAGAAAAGTCACTTGACTTACTGACTTTTATAGCTTTAAACAGTGAAGACTATTCTGTTTTATTTTACATTAGATTATTTAATTTGTATAGTAGGCTGTTAACTGAATACTTATAGACTTGCATGATTTTTTTTAATCAAACTAAAGTATTTTTTTCTTATGTATTTGTCCTATTGTTTGTACTTTGCTTTTTTGTTTTTTATTGTATTACTGACTGTTTACTTATTACCAATAATTTTGGGGACTTTTTTTGTTAATTACATTAGTTAGCCAAGTATTCTGCTGTGTCGAAATTGTTTTCTTAGAATTGTAAAAATTTAGCTGGTATACAAAATATTTTAGGTGTCACAACAATCTTATTTCCAGCAACAACAAAAAAAAAATATATATATATACATCATTAAATAAATTAGTCATAAAAGATTTTTTGGTCAAATGGCCACTCTCAATCGTGTTGAATAATCGTGATTACAATACTGACCAAAATAATCGTGATTAAGATTTTTGACATAATTGAGCAGCCCTATTTAATACTGCAATACAACAGAAAACCACTAATATACTATACTACAAAATCAGGGCTCAAAAATAAGGATCTGTTCTGCTGCCCACATGTTCACTATAGCCTCAGCACACACAAAAATACTAATTACTAAAAAAAACTATTTACATTAAATATTACTTTTTTATTGGTTACGCTTTATATTAAGGTGTCGGTGTTATAGTGTAATTATACATTTAAGTACTGAGTATTAATAATTAACTACATGCACTTACTATAGGGTTATGATTGGAGTTTGGTTTAGGGTTAGTTGCATATAATTATGCATAATTTACTGTTATTACTATAGTAACAACATATATATGAAACAATGAAACTGACATAAAGTGTCATTCCCTTTAATCTAGAAAAAATACAGATTATAATGATAACAGTCTATTTATGTTAAATATATCTAATGTAATAATAATGCATGTAAATGTTACTAAAAAAAACATAACATTTAATATAAGACACATAAGATGCATGACAACACAGCTGCACTAAACAGCCCAAAAATCTCACAACCATCAGACATCCTGAGTCCTGAAATAATCTAAAGCACTGACAGCATGCAGGAGAACTTTGAATCTTCTAAAGTACTGCCTTCAAATGCACATTCAACTACAGTTATAATGTTGTCATACGTCACAGCCACATCTTATATAACACTATAATGTCTAGCTGTCATTGGACAAAACAAAGATTCAATTGATGGACAAGATCAATATGAGGAATTACAAGAGGAATCTCTTTCACACATTGAACACAATAACAAAGTGTCTGGTTATCATCAAATACACACTTCCAGCGTTGTTAGGGATTTCAAGTGTGCATTTGTGTTTAAATGAGTTGTGGGATGCACAGTCGTACTAGTGTCTTCATGCACGCACTACTAGAGGCTTAAAGAGCACACTTGATTATACACAAGAGGCATGACTGACAATAACTGACCAATTTATGACCGTTTCATCTGTGTTCCTCAATGACAACAAAAACCACTGGGGAACAGAGGAGAGGTCCAGTGCAATTTCACCCATTCCCAAAAGAGCAAATATCATTTTCTTTTCCTGAGTGTAATCTATATATTTTATCAGGGGTGGTTTACTTTCAAAGCACCATCTGTTTGCCTATAGATTAGTTGTGAAATCTTTACAGAAACGTATTTTATGCTTTGTTCGATGCATTGAACATTCTCAATATAAGCACAAAGTGCTAACAAAACCTCCAATCAAATGTAATGATGCTGACCATATTTCACAAGGTTTTACTATGCGTTCAATTGCACTTAACTTAATAAACTGCAGGCAACATGAAAATCAGCCCAGTGTTTTCCCAAAGGACGGACACACACACACACACACACACACACACACACACGCACACACACCCTATGATCTTCATGCTTAAACTAATAAAGTCTATGCATGAAGCAGTGAATTCATGCATGTTATTAGACAACATCATTCCCACACTACCCTCTCAGAATACTGTGTGTACAAGAAAAGCCTTGTGTCAATGAATCACGTGTGTTGTTCTTTAGACTTAAGAGACTTTACATGTGAAAAAATACCTATGGCTTCAAAACACCTATGTTTTCAAAACTGGCAAAAGTATCATTTTAAATGTATACTTTAATTTCAAATAAATGCTGTTCTTTTGAACTTTCTATTCATCATAGAATCCTGTAAAAAAAAAAAAAAAAGAATCAGAGTTTCCACAAATCATCATATCAGAATGATTTCTGAAGGATCATGTGACACTGAAGACTGGAGTCATGATGCTGGAAATTCAGCTTTAATCACAGGAATAAATTACAGTTTAACATATATTCACATACAAAACCAATCTTATTTGATCAAATAAATGCAGCCTTGGCGAGCAGAAGATACTTCTTTTAAACATTAAAACCCCAAACCCTTGAGTCTGCTGTGACGTTCATGGCATGCAGCACAAAGAGAACGGAGAGCATTCTGGGAGATGACATTTATGCATGCATGCATTCAACCTAAGATCTGAATCTTGTCGTAATTCTAGTTCAGGACGGAGCATGTGTGACTGCTGCATACATTAGCTTGATAAAGAATAGATGTCGAATGAAGAAGAGTTAACGTAAGTGGATGTAAGAGTGGCTTTAGAGCTGAAACACACTCTAGAGACTACAGTAAACTCCACTTAAATACAATAAACCTGAAACGGTTAAATGATTCAGAAGAGTGTCCAAGAAAATAAAAACAAAAACGTTTTTAAAATAAGGTTTACGACACATGTGGCAGGTTTGTATTTTTATGTTGGTTTATGTTTTTTTTTTTTACCATTTTATAGAAAAGTTTTAATTGAATGACCCTAAAAATGTCATGTTGTGTAATCAAGTGGGGGGAAAAAAAGATTACTTAGATTTGAACAAGAAGAACAGGAATGACCCAGTTAAGCTAACTATTTATATCTTTCCATTGTGTTTAACTTTGTTTAACAGCCAATATACTGTATGTGACTCCATTATGAAATTATTTGCTATAAAGTCGGCATGAAGTGGAAGTTGCGCTCATCTTTTCTTCCTTATTAATTGTGATGTATATCCGGGTGAAACGCTTCTTGAACAATAACAAATTTGGGCGGGGCTTGATTTTCTCTGTGGCTAATTGATTGGATGGTTGTGGTTTGCTATTGGCTGATCTCATGTGAGTGACAGGTTGCCCCGCCCACATCATCAGAGAAGAGATGATGAAAGAGGAAGTTATTCTGATTCAAGATTACCAGGAACATGAATTTGAAACAATAATGATGTGCACGGAGAAATCATTTATAATAAATACTGCAATATTGCATTTAAAAAAAAACTGTGCATTTTGATATTATGGTGACTTTAAGCATTGGTGAACCCTGAAATGTGCCATTATAAGTAGTCTAGGTCTTCTCAGACACATTCTCCATATATGACCGTTTCACAGGATTGCAGCTGCTCTCCGTTCCACTCGCCACTCTCACCAAAAATGACTTGTGATGTTAGTGTGGAGCTTTTTTCCCTGTGCTTCACTTCCGCTGCTATCAGTCTGCACACAGAATCAGGATAAGCGGCGTTTAGAGGGAAGAGTGTCTTTCCCTGCTACACTCCGAGTAAGCGTGGGCGATATCCCCAAATTCTTATTTCATGATGAGAAATTTTATTTCAAAATAACAATATATATCACAATATAGTTATACAATATATATAATTATCTCATTTCTGTTATTAAAAATAAGAAAAAATAAGAAAATTAAAAAAACAATAGGACAAATGGAATATAACAAAAATATTAATTAAACAATTAAGTTTTTCAGGTAAAATAGGTTAATTTAACATGTAGTTAGACTTATTACAGAAATGCAATGAATAAAATGATGCATAGTCTTCACTGTATTAATTAAATATAAATGTATTCTTATTAAAGCTAAAAAAGTCATTCAGTCAAGAGCAGTAATCATTTTCTTTTGTTTGATTCAGATTAATGACACAGTTCAGCAGGTTTATTACGCTGCTGTCACTTTAAGACCAAACACACGGATCCATTATACTGATACATATCCGGTTTACACCCAACTCTTTACGTTCACTTAAGAAATAACCGGCTGTGTTTACATGAATACTCCACATGATGGACAATTTGACATAATTGACCCTTCGCTAAGCCACGCCCGAAAACCGCCACTGGCCAATCGTGTCTTAGCAACCGTAACTAAGCGCAGGAGGTCTGGCAAGCTTTCGAGCGAGGGAAACATGCCGAAGTCTTTTACTGTGCTCACGCCCCTGCCCCTTTTGTCTCAAAATGTATTGTGCCCTTTTCTGATAATTGTAAATAATAATTATTATTATTATAAATATTATAATAAATGAAACACACCCTTGCCACTAACAATAATAATACAAACAAATATTATATTAAAAAATGGCGGAGAATAAATATGTAAATAAACGGCAGAAATTGTCTAAAGTGTGGGACCATTACACACTTAATTCACTTAATACACTTAAGTCGCTGAAACATTTAGAAATGGATAGACATTTTATGTGCAATTAAATCTTAAACACAGGTCTTTTTTTGAGTATTTTATGTCCTAGTAATAGGCTACCATTGACTTGGTATGGATAAACTACATATGATGGATTTTGATTGGTAACACTTTACAATACGGTTCCATTAGTTCATGTTGATACATTAAAAAACTTTAACTAACAATGAGCAATACATTTGTTACAGAATGTATTAATATTTGTTACTGTTGGTTAATAATTATACAACATTTCCTTGTTAGTTCATGTTAGTTCAGGTCTATTAAATAATAACAAGATATATCTTTTGATGAAGACAATGACGACCAACAAAGACTAAAAAGCAGGGGAATAAATAAACAGAGGAGATAACAAGGAACAGGTGTAGATGATTAAGCATCATAGAAACAAACAATGGTAGCTATGGCAACAAACAAGGATAATTATGGGCACAAACACCGCAGCAATGGAAACAAAGGAAACAGGAACAAATGACAAGGGATGAAACACTGAAACAAGAGATGGAAGAAACAGCGAGACTCCACAAAGCCTGCTGGGTTTGACCGCTGCTTAAGAACCAGCAAAGAAACCTAATGAAACCACCGGAGGAATCAGGCAAGCAAAGCCCTGCGCTGTGCCATCAGACCGCAGAAACACTCAACTCAACCTTATCAAACATCCAGACTCCAGCAAAAAAGTAAATCCATATGTGTTGTTATTTCCCCCAAAGTGCACTTTCAGAGCTTCATTAACAATCAGTAAAACCTTGTGGCTTTACAATCAAGATCTGAGGTTAGAAGGGCCGAGGAAGAGCTCGGACATCCAAAACCTCCAAACATCTCTTTCTGATCCTAATAGCGCATCCCAGGATCCTTCAAGGACAGATTCCTCTTTTTTATTCTCTTTGGAGAGCTTTCCATCTTTGATGTGACAAAGCAGAAGATGAAAGCTCCTGCTAATAATGAACTAGTGAGCAGCTCATGTGCTGTTTTCTCGCACGCTGCAAAGCTCACAAGACATGAACACTGAACACTTTATTGGAGAAAGTAATGGGTGGTCACGATATCATGGGCTACAACTCTGGTTCAGTCAGGGTCGACAGGGCGTAATGATGATGTTCTGAGGGGAATAGTTTCTAAGGAAGCGCTGAATGAAATTGGCTCTCAAATGAAAGTAAAGTAAAACACTATGAGGGCCGCAAGATAATTTTGACTAATTGAAATGCAGTTATTAAAGTATTATGTGTTTTATGTTGTGTGTCATATTTAAAAAATCAGGCTTGTATGGCTTATATAATAAGAATATGAGGGAAAAAACAGCTCAAACTGAGCAAAAATGTGTAATTTGCTGCAGATGCTGATATTTATATGGACAAAAAGTGATGAAATGATGCTTGTAATGTAATATAAATATCTGCCAATTATATGTCTTAGTAAGTTGATATTTAAATGCTTAGTTTCATAATCAAAGCTTTAAAATATATAATGCAATGCAATACAATGATGATTGAGAGATGAACTTATAAACCGTCCTCAAAAGCCTGATGATCATATTTTATTCTCTTAATAAAAAAATTAAAAGATAATAAAGTACACAAAAAATGGATGATTTTTACATTTGCCTATTTTTATTTTTGCTGTAGTAGTCACAGTGACAGTGTAGGATCTACTCTTTTATGTACTTTCCTTTGTAGTCTCTTGAGCACCTGTCCTAGATGCTGAATGAAAAATGAAAATGCACAGGTAATTCCAGTCAGAATCATCTTTCAGAGAAGAAAATTGCAATAAATTGCATTAAAGCACTTTAAAACTATGGACTACAATGAAAACTGTCCGCTGACAACAAAGAGACCGCTTTTAAACTCTGCTGATAGGGGTGATGGTTCATTTACTGACTTTGCTGAGACAAACTTCCTGCAATTTTTAGGTTGCACACTGTGGAAATAAATATCCAGAATGATTGTCAAGCTTTCCAATGGCTTTTAAAATGCATGAAATTATAATGATGCTGTGGGACGCCAGCATGGATATTCAAAGGGGTTTTAGGCTTTTGTAGAAGTGAACCGATCAACTGAGGTTTTAGATGAAGGATTGATCAAATTATCATTTTACTGAGACACAAAATTTGATTAAGGTGTAATACTTTACAATAAGCTCCCATTAGTTAACATTAACAAGGAGCAAAGCATTTGTTACAGTATTTATTAATCTATGTACACATTAGTTAAATCTAGTTAAATCAGATGTTAAAATACATCTATTCGTTATTAGTTCATGTTAGCTCAGATCCATTAAATAATATTAACAGGTACAACTTTTGATTTTAAAGGGGTCCTATATTGTGCTTTTTTACATGTTCACCTTTCTTTAGTGTAATGTTGCTGTTTGAGCATGAAAAAGCTCTGTAAAGTTACAAATTATTCTCTAACTCCCTGAAACGCCTACATTGTAGTCTTGAGTTTTCTTGAACGAAAACGTCACAATATTCCTCATTTAAATAATTCATACGCAGAATAAAGGGGCGGGATCTGGTTGAGTTAGTTAGTAGTGTGTTAAACTGGTGGTTATGGCAATGGACATTTCCCAAACACACTCGAAGCGCTCGACCAATCACAACACACAGTCCAGCCGACCAATCAGAGCACAGTGTGCTTTTCAGAAGGAGGGGCTTCATAGAGACAGGAAGTAAAAAGAGCGATACTGACAGACTGGGAAGAGAGGAGCCGCAACAATGGAGAATATGAGGAAAATAATCAACATTTAAGCAGGAAAACCTGCTCTTTTAAGCACAAAAACAGCATCAAGACTTTGAAAAAGTAACAAAGGAGGGTAAGAAGAATTTCATACAGCACACAAAGGATTCAATAAAACTTTTAAACTACAGATGCCAAGATAAGTGCAGTAGAAACACTCAAGACTTCCATTAAAAGTCTCTCTTTTAGGTTTAGAGTTCAAGTCTCTATACTAATGTAAGTCTGGACAATAAAAAAAATTAAGTGCAGGCCATTACCTTAACCTTTCAAAAAGCTCTAATGTATTGCTAATGTCACTCAAAAAAACAAACAATGGGACCTTTTGGGAGGGATTTTCTGAAGCTACAGTGCCAACTAAAGGGACGTAAAGGTGTACACCGTACAATGTGCTTCAATCATACTGACCTTATCAAGATCACATCGCCCAACAGCACTTTAGATCATCAGAGAGCGGAGGGGAAAAGGTCAACTCATCATCATCATGTCATGAGAGGGACAGAATACAACGGCCCTGTAACCGAGACCGCTCACCCTCAGTGACTAACAGACCCGAATAGACAAGGCTGTGAATAGTAAAAAGCTGAAAACGAGCCACGGTAATGAGGAGAAAGCAGCAGAACATGTCGTGACAGGTGACACTCTCTGAACCTCAGCTTGCAGACGCCAGGGGTCGGAGAAAATCAGTTAATAGTTGTTGGGTTTTTTCCTGTTCAATTCATTCATTTGAATGTATATTCTTTTGAATTTCATGATATAATAAACTATAACAAATTGTAAAATAATATACATGACCAAACAAGGTCCCACTTTTATATTAAGTGGCTTCAAGTATGTCAAAAAATGACAAACTATAAAATATAACTCGGCAAACTTTAGACAGGTTAGATCGTACCTCCCTATGGATGCAGCCAAAATATTTATGCATGCTTGAGTGAGTCTGCCATTAGACCTCTAGAATCATTATATAAGCAAGCTATAACAATCCTTGATAAAAAGCCATTTCGGTACCACCATTGCAAGATCCTAGAGAAACACAATTTATTGAGTTTTGAAAATTTGAGACTCTTTTCAAACTTGACTGTAGTGTATACGATTCTACACGGCCCCTGCATGTTTACTGGTTTTTGTTTACAATCGCCCTGCAATTTCTGTAAAATCTACCAGAATAGCTTCTATTTTTGACTGTAACATACCCTTTTGCCGTTCAACTTTTAGACAATCTGCTTTTTCTTTTAAAGCCACGACACAGTGGGATGCAATAACAGAAGACATAAAGAGCTGCAATTCCATTAAGAGTTTTAAATCACAACTGAAATCTTTTCTGAAGACCACTCAAATCTGTACCCACCGACACTGATGTGGTGCTGACAACATGTGTTTTGTGTATGTGTGTAGGGGGTGGAGGTGGGGGAGTTTGTTTTTATTGTATCCTGCAGATGTAAATTAGCCTATGGCTAACTCTGGTACAATGCATCAAATGATAACATTTATGTTTGAAATTGTACATGGTGCCTAATAAATAAATACATTTAAAAAATAAAAATTAAAAAAATGTTCTTACATCGAAAAATAAGTACAATGTACTTATTGTGTTCAGGTTGTGTTGTAAAACACTTGTGCTGCTATTGAGGTGTGATACGGGTAAGGTTACGGTCAGGTGTGTGTGTGATACGGGTAAGGTTACGTTCAGGTGTGTGTGTGATATGGGTAAGGTTAGGGTCATGTGTGTGTGTGTGATACGGGTAAGGTTAGGGTCAGGTGTGTGTGTGTGGTGTATGGGTCGGTTTAAGGGGGGGTTAAGGTGTAAGGGAAGGGTCAACAATGTAATTACAAATGTAATTACATAAATTAATTACAGCTGTAATTACACACAGGTATTTTCAAAATATAAGTACAATGTAAAAACATGTATGTACACAATAAGTCCATTGTAACAAACTATTAATTTTAATGCAAGTACATAGTACTTGAAGCCACTTAATATAAAGTGGGACCCAAAACAATAATTATGAAATGATTAGATATTTATTTTTAAATATTAATAATGCATATTCCGTTCAGAAGTTTGGGGTTGGTAGGATTTTTTTAAAATGTTTTTGAAAGAAGCATCTTATGCTTACCAAGGCTGCATTAATTTGATAAAAAAAATAAAGTAGAATCAGGAATATTGTGAAATATTATTATAATTTAGAGTAACTGTTTGATTTATGTGAATATATAGTAAAATGTAATTTATTCCAGTGATTAAAGTTGAATTTTCAGCATCATTACTCCTGTCTTCAGTGTCACATGATCTTCAGAAATCAGTATAATATGATGATTTGATGTTCAAGAAACATTTCTGGTTAGTATCAATGTAGAGAAATTTTTAGGATTCTCTGATGAAAAGTTAAAAAAGAACAGCATTTATTTGAAATAGAATCTTTTGTAACATTATAATTGTCACTTTTGATCAATTTAATTTCTCCTTGCTGAATCGAAGTATAATATTTCTCCTCCTTTATTAAATGTACTGACCCCAAACATTTGAGCGGTAGTGTGTATTTTGATCATAATCACTTTTATAATTGCATTAAAGGTAATTTTCCAATAATGAAAAATGTGTTGGATATAATGATTTAACAAAAAAAGGGAAAGTACGCAGATTCGAATGATCTCCAACAGGATTAAAACAAACTATATCTGCAGACCGTTTAACTGTTCATTTATTGTTAAACGGTGTGCAGATTTTCCTCGTTTATTTCAATATAATGATTGCAAATAAATTGATCCCTCAGGTGCATTTGTCAATGATGAACCATGAAGAGTAATTATCAGTTAATTCTCTTAGTGACCTCGTACCTTCCTCTTAAACTTGTGCTAAACCACAGCGCTCTATTGATCTCGTCTCATTCTGATGATTCATTCTGAAAAATGCTTGTCCATTTATTGAAGAGTCTGCTGGAAACTCAAAAAATCTCATTCAGGCTGAAAAGAACAAGCAATGAGTCACTATGTAATTAAGTGAGGAAAACATCTGATGTCTTTCACATATTGACTCAAAACGCACTGAATTCACAGCTGGTGGTTTTTCTGAGGTCGTCCATCGGCAGTCAAGACCTCTGTATCTGAGAGAATGTGCCTGATTTTAGGGGTTTTAGATGGGACATTGAGGACAGCTGGGGTCACAGTATGAACACACACACACACACACAGACTGCCGTCAGCGCTCAGACTACCTGTCATCTATATTCACCTCACTCACTCAGGAACGATGAAAGATATCAGCGCTGGAATGATTAACAAACGCATGGGAGGGGCGACTGGCCGACTGAGACGTGATCAAGTGCTGCCGCAAGCGCTCGTGATAAAGAGGAAAATAAAGGCAGCATGGTACAAATGCAAAGGAGAAAGAGTAGATGAAAAGCACTGGAGGCAAGAGACTTTTAAAGTGTCATAAAACCAGCACAGTTTGAGCAGAGAGAGGGAAACTATAAACAATCATTATTCGTCACTTTGACAGACTTTGAATTTCTGACTACAGACTTTTTGACAATCCATTTCTGAATGCAGATTTCATTTTGATACAGCCGATATTAAAGTCAGCATGAAATCAAAACTGATCATTCTTATAGTTTTTTTTTTTTAAATGGGACATATTATACCCCTTTTTACAAGATGTAAAATAACTCTCTGATGTCCTCAGTGTGTGTATGTGAAGTTTAAGCTCAAAATACCACACAGATCATTTTTATGGCATGTTAAAATTGCCACTTTTTGGGGGTGAGCAAAAATGTGCATAAAATTGAACTATATAAATTACTCCTGGTGTGGGAAATTCACACACATTTAAAGTGCAGTGTTATGGAAGAACCATTTCCTTCTTTTCACATCCAGTATCCAACTAAAAAAAGTGTTCATTTCAAAAAGAAAATTCATTTTCTTTTCTGACATAGCCTACTCCAGTTCTTGTTAAAACACACCAGACATGCAAATTCTGTACATTTTGGGCACTTTTTGGTGTGAAATCATATTTATACAAAATAAAGTCAGCATGAAATCAAAACTGATCATTCTTATTGTTTTTTTTTTAATGGGACATATTATACCCCTTTTTAGAAGATGTAAAACAAGTCTCTGATGTCCTCAGTGTGTGTGTGTGAAGTTTTAGCTCAAAATACCACACAGATCATTTTTATAGCATGTTAAAATTGCCACTTTTTGGGGGTGAGCAAAAAAGTGCAATTTTTGTGTGTCCCTTTAAATGCAAATGAGCTGCTGCTCCCCGCCCCCTTTCAAGAAGAGGGCGGAGCTTCAAGAGTTCATACCGGCAACAAAACAGGGCAATCTCACGCACTGAAAATGTCAGGAACTGTCAGTAGCAGTGTTCAGATCGAACCCAAGTCCGACATAACGCCTAAAGAGCCAGAGAATATACAGTACTCTGCATGGAGATCGAACAGGTATCGTTTAGTTTAATTACGGTCACCTTGCTTTTATCTTGAGATGCACCGATTACAATTTTTTAGGCCAATTCCAATTTTTCATTGAGTTTGACCTGACGATATTGATTTCATTTTTTCTAACATCTTTACAGCAAACACAAATATTTATTTTCTCTCTTTTCTTTAGTAGAACATTTTACATTTTGCATAGAACATTTTTTGAACAGTAATCGCTGTAAAAAAGAACGATATAAATTACTCCTGGTGTGGGAAATTCACACACATTTAAAGTGCAGTGTTATGGAAGAACCATTTCCTTCTTTTCAAATCCAGTATCCAACTAAAAAAAGTGTTCATTTCGAAAAGAAAATTCATTTTCATTTCTGACATAGCCTACTCCAGTTCTTGTTAAAACACACCAGACATGCAAATTCTGTACATTTTGGGCACTTTTTGGTGTGAAATCATATTTATACATAATAAATCTGATTTCACACCAAAAAGTGGCCAAAACACTCCATCAAAAGCGTGCTTTCACTTTAATTGAGCGTGAGCAGTGCAGCAAAAATAGACTCTGCGCAGAAACCCGCGCTTCATGGCTGCTCACTGCTCTCATGATGGACAAAACTTTACTGATGAGTTTTATGAAGTTTAGTGTACATCACACAAAAGATGAGGCGTCCGTTTTCACTCCAGAAAATCACTGTAAGAGCTGAATAAACACAGTATAAGAAGTGTGCATTAATGTCTCATCCATAAACTCTCTCTCTCCCTTTCATTATCATCAACATACACAGCGAATTACACAAAACACTCGTTACAACTAACAGTAAACAAATATATACATACCTTTTGCCATTTCAGGGGGTGCTTAATAAACTGGTAAACTTTATATCGGTAAAACAACTGTAATAAAGCGCATGCTCTCCCCCATTACTGTCGTGACCAGTATCGCTCGGGAGTTAGCAATCTCAATAGCAAGCATACATTATCAAATATTTCATGTTAATTTTTGAAACACCTGTATTTTTGCGCCTTGCAACGGAACATAAGCTGCTCATGTTTCAATATGGTATCAAATCACAGTTTGAAGCGCCTCTCATAGGAAAAGGTCACATGCAGATATGAATAATTATAAGACAGTGCCTTCTCATAGGATTAGGCCAGCGAGGCTCATGAATAATTGTGAGTCCCTTTTGATTTCAAACCCGGAAGAAAAGCAGCACACAAAAAACCTAAATAAACTCATTCCTCTTGAAATAAATAATAATGGATTGTAACGTTATCTTTAGTCATTAAAAAGAGACATAACTGATTTGGTAAACACTTTACAATAAGGTTCATTAGTTAACATGAACTAAGAATGAACAATACTTCTATAGCATTTATTAATCTTAGTTAATATTAATTACAACATTTAATAATACAATATTAAAATCAAAGGTTGTATTAGTTAACATTAGTTAATGCACTGTGAACTAACATGAACAAACAATGAACAGCTGGATTTTTATTAACTAACATTAACAACGATTAATAAATACTGTAACAAATGTATTCCTCATTGCTAGTTCATGTTAGTTCTAGTTCACAATTATTTATTCACACTTATTAATTATTTTTCACCATTCACTATTTCATAGCTGTTCATATTGTTATAATGTCATATTGTATACTGTATACCAATCCACCTACCTCAAGTCATGCACAATAATACCTACACTTATTTATTCCAGCATCCTTTGCACTATGCTCCATCACACTTTGTACATGTATGTGTACCTGTATTTCACATCCACCTCCGACATGTATATAATAATGATAATAATAATATTATTCTTGCATCCTTTGCACTCTGCTCACTGCACTATTTGTCAATATGTCTATATTGTTTTTGTTCATAGTGTGTATATGAGTGTCGTCTATATTGTAGTCTGTGTCTATTGTGTTATGTTTTTTTTTTTTTGTATGAGTTAGCACATCGTGAGCAATGTACAATCCGGTGTTAAATTGCTTATATGTGTACACATACCTGGCAATTAAGCTGATTCTGATTAACTAATGAACCTTACTGTAAAGTGTTACCAATGATGCTTAATTGCTTTAAAAAATGTGATATAGAAAGGGAGTCATCAGGACTTGAGTAATAATGTAAAGTAATCATGAGAGGAAAGACTCACCGGGAATGTTGTGAATTGTGATGGCCAGAATCAGAAGAACGACTCGCCGCCAGCTGCTTGCTGATTGGCTCGTCAGATCCTGTGGTTTCGTACTCACTTCCTGTTCCTCTGTATGGCCGGTGTTGGGACCCCGACGTCTCTGGTACACCTCTCCATTCTCCACTTTATCTGAAAGAGAAACAGAAAAGGCACGTCCAGCATCTTCTCATTAAATTACATTAACAAAGACTAATATACTGAAACAAGTGTATTGCTCATTGTTAGTTCATGTTAGTTAATAGTTAATAGTACAACAGGTCCATCTCTCCATTTTCCACTTTATCTAAAAGAGAAACAGACACGGCACGTCAAACATCTTCTCAAACATCATTTTTTTGGAGAACAAACATATTTCAGGATGCAAATTATCACTGAAAGGATCAATATAACAACAAGTCATTAGTCAGTGTTGCAGAATCACATAAATCAGTGTTTTAAATGTATTTAGACCTTGTTAACAGAGTTGTAAAGACAATAAAACAGCACATACAGTTTGAGGTTGATGATTAATATTTTCTATAACACTTCCTTTCACTGACCGTTTGTTGAAGTCAAGACCCCTGTATTATTGTGAAATCAAAGCAGATTCACTGTAATAAACTGGAAAATAACAGTTGCATTAATGTTGTAATTTTTTTCAATTATAAAACAAAATAAATTTCAGCTCTACAGAAGACAACAGTGCTGTTATTCAGACAAATTTAGTTCAATGTTGATTCAGTGTTCTTCAGTTACGAAACAAACTCAATTCAACTATAAAGCAGATATACAGAAGAACCTAAAAACAAGGACCTGTTTTTGTACCTTGTACATGAAAAAAGGCGACAAATTTATCAAACCAAACACAAAGTGGAATATAAACTATTAACCATAACGAATCAGATTGTGCACGTCAGAAAATTATTCTTTTCAATGCATCCAATAAATCAATCATGTCTCTTTGCTGTAGTCAAATTATTTTCCACAATCAATATGAACACGCTGCTAATAATAATCAGCAGATTGTAACAGAACGACCGACTCGTTTCAAAGCCCAGTTTTTATCTCCTCAAGGACCCTCAAATCTCACACTGCATTTATCCTAGCTTTTATCCTTTTTTAAACGGCAATCGTCAAATAATTTCTTTGGATATAAAAAAATTATATCCAGAGTGCATCTGAAACACATGCCACCAATTATCCGTCACTTTAGGGCGTAATTATGTATGTGTGCGTGAGAATTAGCAAATAGAAGAGAATGACCCTGAATCGTTCCTCACTAAAATGAAATCCCTCAGACTGGGCAGAAGAACATGTCGATAATATAGTTTCAATTTCTCCCAACCACACATGGAAGAATATAATGAATGCAGATTACTTGGTCTTAAAGGTCATAAGGAGCACATCCGTCATGCGTAATCGGAGCGTATACAGTTTTTGGTCCGGAAAGACGGAAGGAGTTTTTAGATGGGGGCCGAGGTGAGTTCACATGTGGAATATAAAATATCATTTCAGTTAGGAGACAGACGGATCGCTTGAATAAATCATGAGTGATGGACAACATGTGAAGGCCGATGCTTCATGAATGGTATTAGTGTCACACCACAGGAAACCTGATTTCACCAAGTGCAACATGTTCATGGATCAACATCTTTGTTAATACCGGCGTATCATTCCAATCAATGGATTTGAGGGACAGGTTTGCAGTTTATGTCAAGTTTAGGCTTACGAGCAGGGTTAGGTGCTTCTACATCAGTGCTGTTCACCTATCATTTCACTCTGATTTTAGGGATAACTTACGGGTAGGGTTAGGTTTAGGGGTAGGGATATGGTTAGGACTTCATTTTCAGATAGTAATGTTGTTACAGGATCAACAAAATATGTTGATCCAGGAACATTTCTGGATCTAAATGTCCATGTTACAGGTGCAAAACTGTTGTATAGCCATAAAATGTGCGTTTCATGAATATTAATTATGGACGGACGGGAAATGAAGGGGATGGACGGATGGAAAAGGAAGGGAAGGGGATATGGATGGATGGAAAAGGAAGGGAAGGGGATATGGATGGATGGAAAAGGAAGGGAAGGGGATATGGATGGATGGAAAAGGAAGGGGATATGGATGGATGGAAAAGGAAGGGGATATGGATGGATGGTTGGATGGATGGATGGATGGATGGATGGATGGATGGATGGATGGGAAATGAAGGAAGGGAAGGGGATGGATGGATGGGTGGGAAATGAAGAAAGGGAAGGGGATGGATGGATGGATGGATGGATGGATAGGAAATGAAGGAAGGGAAGGGAAGGGGATGTATGGATGGATGGATGGATGGGAAATGAAGGAAGGGAATGGGATGATGGATTGATGGATGGATGGACGGGAAATGAATGAAGGGAAGGGGATGGATGGATGGGAAATGAAGGAAGGGAAGGGGATGGATGGAAAGGGAAGGGGATGGATGGATGGATGGATGGATGGATGGGAAATGAAGGGAGGGAAGGGGATGATGGATGGATGGATGGGAAATGAATAAAGGGAAGGGGATGGATGGATGGGAAATGAAGGAAGGGAAGGAGATGGATGGAAAGGGAAGGGGATGGATGGATGGATGGATGGATGGATGGGAAATGAAGGAAGGGAAGGGGATGGATGGAAAGGGATGGATGGATGGATGGGAAATGAAGGAAGGGAAGGGGAAGGATGGATGGATGGTAAATGAAGGAAGGGAATGGAGCGATGGGAAATGAAGGAAGGGAAGGGGATGGATGGATGGATGGATGAGAAATGAAGGAAGGGAAGGGGATGGATGGATGGATGGATGGGAAATGAAGGAAGGGAAGGGGATGGATGGATGGATGGATGGATGGGAAATGAAGGAAGGGAAGGGGATGGATGGATGGATGGATGGATGGATGGATGGATGGATGGATGGATGGATGGATGGATGGATGGATGGGAAATGAAGGAAGGGAAGGGGGTGGATGGATGGATGGGTGGATGGGAAATGAAGGAAGGGAAGGGGATGGATGGATGGGAAATTAAGGAAGGGAAGGGGATGGATGGATGGATGGATGGGAAATGAAGGAAGGGAAGGGGATGGATGGATGGATGGATGGGAAATGAAGGAAGGGAAGGGGATGGATGGAAAGGGAAGGGGATGGATGGATGGATGGATGGATGGATGGGAAATGAAGGAAGGGAATGGAGCGATGGGAAATGAAGGAAGGGAAGGGGATGGATAGAAAGGGAAGGGGATGGATGGATGGATGGGAAATGAAGGAAGGGAAGGGGATATGGATGGATGGATGGATGGATGGATGGGAAATTAAGGAAGAGAAGGGGATGGATGGATGGATGGATGGATGGATGGATGGGAAATGAAGGAAGGGAAGGGGATGGATGGGGAATGAAGGAAGGGAAGGGGATGGATGGAAAGGGAAGGGGATGGATGGATGGATGGGGAATGAAGGAAGGGAAGGGGATGGATGGAAAGGGAAGGGGATGGATGGATGGATGGATGGGAAATGAAGGAAGGGAAGGGGATGGATGGAAAGGGAAGGGGATGGATGGATGGATGGATGGATGGATGGATGGGAAATGAAGGAAGGGAATGGAGCGATGGGAAATGAAGGAAGGGAAGGGGATGGATGGAAAGGGAAGGGGATTTATTTAAACCTTTATTTAACCAGGAAAAGACTCATTGAGATTAAAAATCTATTTTTCAAGAGTGTCCTGGCCAAAACAGGCAGCAGTATTAAACCACATATACAATACATACAAACATAAAATATGCAAAAACACTAGAAACATAAAACAACTGACATAGCCAATCTTTCAAACTCATCCAGAATCATAAAAACACGTTAGGTAAAACATCTGCAGCCAGAATTGGCTGCCTCCATGTCAATCAACAACCTCTTAAAAGCAACCAATGAGACGAGCTCAGTAAGTTTCAAGGATTTCTGTACATTTTTCCAAGCAGAGGGAGCCGCAAACTTAAAAGCCTTTTTTCCTAGCTCAGTTCTGACCTTTGGGACAGATAGCAGGAAAAGATTCTGGGAACGAAGATTATAAGTCCCGGTACTGTTTATACTGATATAGGTCAAAAGGTAGGATGGAAGGAGACCTAAAATACCCTTGTAGATGAAGATAAGCCAGTGATGAAGTCTCCGTGTTGATAGTGAGGACCATCCAACACGTTCATACAGTTCACAATGGTGAGTGAGGGCTTTCCTACCAGTGATGAACCTCAGAGATCCATGGTATACAGTGTCCAGTGCATGTAAACTTTGAGATGACGCATGCATATATAAAACATCACCATAGTCAAGTACAGACATAAACGTGGCAGCGACCAGCCTCTTTCTAGATTTAAATGAAAGGCAGGACTTGATTCTGAAGTAAAATCCTAATTAAGGTTTTAATCTTTTTGCTAGCTGCTAAATATGAAGACTAAAAGAAAGAGATTCATCAATTAAAATATCAAGCTACCTGTACTTAGAAACACATTCAATTTTCATACCCTGGGAAGTAAGGATTGACGGGAGATTTGACTTCGATTTTGAATTTGAAAAAAGCATGACTTCAGTTTTATCTGCGTTTAAAACAAGTTTTAAATCATAAAGATTCTGTTGAAGCGTGTTAAAAGCAAGTTGTAACTGGGAGAGGGCCCGGTCTGCGGTGGGTGCAGAGCAATACAATATAGTGTCATCAGCATAAAAATGAAATTTTACATCACACATGTTATGATCAATGTTATTTATATAAAGAATGAATAGTAGTGGCCCCAAGACTGACCCCTGGGGCATGCCTGTTGTTATTTGGAGATAGCGAGAAGTACAACCCTCTGCCTGCACACACTGAGTTCTGTCTGTAAGGTAATTAACAAACCAGCCAAAAGTTTTCTCACAAAGCCCAGCCCTATACAGTCTCTGTTTAAGCACTATGTGGTCCACTGTATCAAATGCCTTTGAAAGGTCAATAAAAAGGGCTGCACAATGCTGCTTATTATCCATGGATTCAACAAAGTCATTTAAAACCTTAAGAACTGCCGATGTTGTACTATGCCCTTTTCTAAAAACAGATTGGAAGTCAGACAACACACTATGACTGTAAAAAAAGTTATTTAACTGATCACTAACAAGTGATTCTAGAATCTTGACCAGGACAGACAGTTTAGAGATTGGTCTGTAGTTATTTAAGATGGTAGGGTCACCACCTTTTAGCAGGGGAACCACTAAGGCTTCCAGATGAGAGGAATGACATTTGTATTCAAACACAGATTAAAAATAGTAGTTAAGGGCTCGGCAATAAAATTTCCTGCTAGCTTTAAAAAGTAGGGATCCAGTTTGTCAGGGCCAGCAGATTTGGTTGTGTCCAATTGCTTGAGGGCTTTATTTACGTCTGAGACTTTAATGGGACTGAAACTAAAAGACAGACTAGAAGGGTCAAGACTAACAGTCTCAACTGTAGAGGAACACTCATGTTGAGGACTGAGTGACTCAAATAAAAATACTGAGGCTATGAAATGGTCATTAAAACAATCCAGCATTTTGGACTTGTCTGTAACTTAGAGAGTCCATGACAATTCTTGACGGAAGCTCCTGGCCTTTACTGTTTTCTGATAAAGATTTTATAATTTTCCAAAATTTTGAAGGATTATTTAGATTATGAGTTGTTTGGGAAAGAAAATGATCAGATTTAGCTTTTCTAATTTTGAGAGTACATGTATTGCACAGTTGTCTGAAGACCAGCCAGTCAGAGTTCAGATTAGATTTCCTGGCTTTTGCCCATGCCACATTGCGCTCATGAAGGATTTTTGCTAAATCAGGTGAAAACCAAGCATTGTTTCGACCTTTGACTCTATACTTCTTTAGTGGGGCATACTTATTTATTATATTGGTAAACCCTTCATAAAAGAGATTCCAGGCACTTACAACATCTGTACTAATATAATTTTTTTCCCAGTCATAGTAAGATAAACATAAAGGAAGTCTTGTTCTGAGAAGTGCTTCATATTTCGCTTAACAATAATGCGTTATTTAGTTTTAGGCATTTTAGTATTTCTAACTGTTGCTATGACACAGTGGTCATTGATGTCGTTTGCAAAAATGGAATCAAACAAGTCCATCTGCAAATCTCAATGATACTCTGAACCCTAGATATGACTCTGTACTTTTCTTGTTTTTTCGTCTGCCAGGCAAAAATGTCTCAGAAAAGTAATAGCACACCCCTTCACAAGCCGTGCAAATTGAGATATCATTCATGTTCGCAGCTCGCCTTACCAAGCACCACTAATAATTACTTGTTTTATGGATTGTACAAAGCAAAATTGCACTCAGGCAAACAGCCATCTCTGTCAGTAACAAACACCAAACCCAATAAACACACAGAGCTCCAGCGTCACACACTCAATCTCTGAGGAACTTCTCCACCTTCAACATATCATTTAAAAATCATATAGGGTCACATATAAACCAAAAAAATATAAAAAAATATCTTCAACTCAAACATATTATTATTTAAAGTTCACGACAGAATGCCAGAGAACAGCAGGCTACTATTTGTGCCGCTCAAACTCTCCGCGGGCGTCCGGTTTTTCTGTTGATTACTGCTTGTTTGCTATTTTCTTGACATTATGCAAATTTCTGTTCAAGCAGCTACATCCCATATCACTTATTTATTCACATATGCTTCGTTTGGCACCAGGAGGCTCAAATCTGTCTTCAGCAAACAGTCATAAGTCACTTTCGGGAAAAAAAACAATACTTGCACAATTTGTGGCGTAAAGAGAAAGACTAGAATGTGACAATTTAATAACTCAATAACTAATTAGAGAACTTTCTGGCCTTGAACACTTCATGACAATGGAGGTATATAATTAAAATGATTAAAATTGTCAATGCATGCATGAGTGATGTGAAACAAACAAAAAACACAACTTTTTTAAGAACATAAGCCTCTTTTGCTCACCAATGCTGTTTTTTGTAGAGTAAAAATACAAATTTTGTGAAAAATTATTGCAATTTAAAATATTAAAATATTACAATTTAGCTGTTTTCTATGTGAATACTGTATACAGTCAAATGTAATTTATTCCTGTGATCAAAGCTGAATTTTCAGCATCATTACTCCAGTCTTCAGTGTCACATGATCCTTCAGAAATCACTATAATATGATGATTTCATGATTAAGAAACATATATTATTATTATCAATGTTGAAAACAGTTGTGCTGCTTCATATTTTTGTGTAAACTGTGATGCACTTTTTTTTCAGGATTCTTTGTTAAATAGTAAGTTCAAATTAAAAGCATTTATTTAAAATTGGAAACTTTTGTTACCTTATAAATGTCTTTACTGTCACTTTTGATCAATTTAATGCATCTTCGATAAATAAAAGTATTAATTAAAAAAAAACCTTTCATGGCTTTAAAAGACCTGAAATAAAAGCACCATAAATATATGTAAATAAAAGTAAATATGATGCACTATATGTCAATGTTTGGAGCTTGATAGCCGCCGTCTATGGAAAAGTTCAGTTTGAACATCTCCTTTTGTGTTTGATAGAATTAATAGTCATATGAGCTTGCTTGATGTGAGTTTACAGATATAATATATTGACCCTGTCAAATATTATAGTTTAATTCATACAAAAAAAAACATTTTTAACCAGGAAAAAGCATCAGATTTCAGCACCCTCTACTGGCCACAGTTGACACCCGATGGACTGTGGCATTTTGACCCAGTTTGGGGTCACTGTAACGACTATAATCTAATCACATGCACTTCTACATCAGCACACACACACACTCCTTCCTTATCTTTTCCCACAACTTCTCCTCTATTTTATGCCGAAGGATTGTTGAAATCAGAAACTTAATACTCCACAGGCAGTGTGTACTGTAACACAGAATTTGCCAATGTGAATATGTAACATCTGTTATGAGCTTTCTGGTCTTTTGTCCAGTCATTCAAACGCAGCCATTCCAAGCAATGTCACGTACACGAACGAACGGGGACACACACACACGGACACACACGGACACCTTCTCAGCTGTCAGTCAAGCTGAGAGATACAGCCAGAGGAAAATAAAGATCTTGTTATAATAACCCACATCCATAATTTGTCTCACAAATGTCATTACAGATGTGTTTGATTGAGTATAGAGAAGCACATACATATATCTATACATCAAACATTGTTGAAAGCCCCATACATCTCTGTCACTCCACAATCATTTGATGAATGGAGAACCGTGTGTCCACAACATCTGAATGCAATAAAACACAAAAATAAATGTTGTGTAAGCTTTAATACATTAATTGAATATCAAAAATATAAACACAGATATATCGTTACACAATATAACTATTATGGATAAAATAGTCACATAATATATTACGTATATTTAAATGTATATATAAATTATATATATTATAGAATTTAACAGATTCTATATATAACTATTATACTAAATATAATTTTTTTTTTTACTTCACGTGATATTATATATATATATATATATATATATATATATATATATATTTGGTTTACACTTTATTTTAAGGTGTCATTGTTACAGTGTAATTAAATATTTAAGTACAGTGTAATATTAATTAACTACATGTACTTACTATAGGGTTAGGGTAGGATTAGGATTTGGTTGAGAGTTAATTGCATGTAATTAGGCATGATTTACTGTAATTATTACGGTAATTACATGTAACATATGTAACAAGGACACTGTAAAATAAAGTGTTACCCACTTTTGTTTTTGCCCCCATTTTTCATGAGCTGAACTCAAAGATCTAAGACTTTTTCTATGTACACAAAAGGCCTATTTCTCTCAAATATTTCTAGTAATATCCTTGTCTGAGAGAACGCTGTGATAGAAATGTCACCTTTCTAAAATGAAACAACATTGAGGTCCAAACCGCAGTCTTGATAACGCAGTGATCCTGTGGATCTTCCCTATGAGGCTCAGCAACCATAGAAACACACGTCATACCCATGCATACATTCATACTGTATATTCATCATGTGTCGGCCGTTCAGTCTAAGCGTGTGTATTCATGGGTTCACGCCACCAGCATATTCTCTGCATAATGCAGCAGCTTTCTGTTAACACAGAGGAGACTGACGAAAGTAAAGCGCACACGCTGCTTTTAACCTCATTTCACCTTATCTGTGCGTATGTGATCAGGCATTGAAAACGAGAAACGTAACGCATGCCATTATGAAGAAAAGCACACCGAGATCTGTATTCATTAGACCTGCAGAACACACTGCCCTTGAGGCTTTCAGGTCTTTGTTTCTGATTGTGTCTGCAGAAATTATCACGCTGACAAAAATACTTTAAATTATTCCTTTTCAATTTAGGAAGATGATGCAAAGTGGGCAATCAGTCAATGTTTTATTATTAATATTATTTTGTGCAGAATTAAACTAAACTGAAATGCATTTCATAACTGTAAAACCAAACTAATGGTGTGTTCACACTTGACAGGTTTGGTTCGATTAAAATGAACTCTGTTACTGCAGTTCATTTGAATAAGTTTGAACGCTGGAATCTAAACCCACCAAACAAGCGGCCTATAAAAAGATGGGTCTCGGTCCACTTCCAAACGAGCTCTGGTGCGGTTCCACTGAAATATGAAGGTCCAAAGACATCTAAACAGGACATGATGTCACAAGATGCAACCTTAAAAAGGACAGAATTGCGATAGTCGAGACGTCGCCCATTATAGTTCAGGCGTCAGAACCGCGTCTGTTAGCAGCAAATCTGCGTTTGTGTGTAACGGAGGAATTACTGGTGCCGTTTTAACTCTCTTACACATTTCATAAGCTCTTTGTGATTCTCAGCTGGTAAAAACACCACAAACATACAACGAGCACATTTAGCCAGAACACAGCATTTTTTTGGATGTTCGTTCAGAAAATATATGTCATGAAAGCCATTATTTTGTTTTGTATCAAAATTTGTATTTTGTTCGGATTTTCCACTATCAAATTCCGTCATGTAAATAGCGAATCCACCATGGCACGAGCGAAACTGGCATTTAAAGAGAATGGGAGACGAGACTCTGATTGGTTTATTGCACATAAAGCCCAAAACACACCCATTACTCATTATGAGAATAGGAACAACTCTTTTAGACCATGCGCCGGGATCACCGACCATTTTTCCCATCGTTAAACAAGCTAAAGTAGATTCGGACACGCCATAAGTGCATAAGTGCCTCATGCGCTTCAGACCATGTGGTTGGATTGTTAAAATACGGCCCTCAGTCTTAAAAATGAGAGTGTGAACGCTAAGCGAACCAGAACTAAATGTATTATTTTCCTTTGTGGTCCAGATCAAAAAAATATAATAAGCTTAGAACATTTACAATCTGCCATGAAAATGCCACAAGACAGCAATAACACTAAACTACAGTACAAAAAAAAATGGAACTGAAATAAACTAAAACAACAATTATACAGTACAAACTAATAATTAAATATTTAAATATAAAAAAACTAAATGAAAAATTCAAAACAATCAACTTGTGTCCAGTGATGCGGTTACTTCAATTACATGCAAATGAGCGATATATGATGCATTATGCACAGCACAAATTATTTCCTCTGCATACATTGTTCATTTCTAACAGCATGAAATTTATCATCAACCATAACAATACTGTGATGTTTTGTGTTCAGGTTTTCACAAGCGATGCCCAGTTACACAGTAACACAGCAGGAGCCAATGAAGCTCCAGCTGTCAGTGTGAATGTGGCACAGGTTTTTATCTCTTGTCCATTGATCAAGTTGCGTCTGGTTGGCACTCGGTGTCACGTGTCATTGACTACAGTATAAACACCGTAAGTCGACACAAACTCACATACTCAAGTACACAAAGCCCTGACCTTCAGCTATCTGAAAAAAACACTTCTAGAGCTGTTTGATGTCAAATCATAACTGTCATTTGACTTCTATTTTCTAAGTGAAAACGTGTTTAGGGAAGGGCTTTGTGTTCCATCTATATATATATATATACACACATACACATGCATATACACACACATACACACACACACACACATGCATACATACATGGCACTGCAACTGATAATATGCATCACCATCGGGAATTCATCTCTCATCATCAGAGGGTTATGATAAGAATCACAATACCTCAATAATTGCATGAGCTGATTAGTCAAGATCTGATATCCCATGATCCTCCTGATGCAATTAAAATCAAATTATTAAAAACATTGTTTGCAATGCAGGAATCTTCTACAAACAACTATCGACCTCGATTGCAAAGTGAATCAGTAATTTCAGTGGCAGAATAAAGAAGTTACAAAGCTCACAGTTCTTAATTTTTTTTTCCTTCGAGAACTAAAGCCTGTTCATGTTTGGCATCAACTCAAATGTGTTCAACTCAACAGAAAAAAAGGATTACATTATTAAAATGCAAATATGAAGGGAGAAGACGTTGTGCATCAGATCAAAGCAAACAAGCTCATCTCTGATATTTAATGCAACTGACCATGAAAACCATTCACTGTGGGATTAACTATAATACTTCTGCAATAACCAGTCCGTTTTTTAGGGCATGTCTCGAAATTGATCAGGAGGCTTACAAAACAAAAAGTTTCTTTCATCACGGTAACTAGACTAGTCTTTTGAAGAGATGTTGCTGAAGATGAATGAACTCAAGTTTGATCACGGTCAACAAGTATAACTAAACCATCATTGTTCAGTCATTTTTACAGGGTTGATATGACATGCACTCAGTGTGCCTGTGGCCATATTTCTGTAAAATTATATTACATTGCTTCTTGCAACACTTTCAAAGTGAAATGTGCAGTGAATGACGCTAAAAGCACGTTCAGTTTAATCTGAAACAGATGAACGTGAATCTGGCAGTTTTATTAAACAAGTTGTTGAAAGTATAGCGACTGTTTGTAAATGAAATGTCTGGTGAGTGACGCTAAAAGGTTTGAGAATAACGCAGCACTGACACTAAAGCTGACTGATAGTGTTAACAGAAGCGAACAAGAGATAAAAACATATTTGCTGAAGTAACCGTGTCATTTTAGTCTTTTAGCTCTTGTATCGTGACTGGTGTTTCACGGGTCTCGTACCCGAGCGCTTCACATCACAAGAGCTGCTGAGAGAGTTTATACACACATAAACACACACATATGTGATGCAAACGTCAAAATGTGTTAGTTTACAAATCATGCACTATGGGGAAAGTGTTTTCAGCTCATAACAGTGATGTGCAAGGAACCTTTTTTAAGAAAATAATCTGCTCCTGTAATTATTATTGTGTGAAAGGGAATCAAAGTTGCAGCTGGAAACTGCAGAGAATTGTAAATATATGTACGGTTGGCAAAAATGCTTTCCAGGTTAGTGGCAAATTGTTGAAAGATACTAGAGTTTTGTTTGGGGCATTTAGCAGCATGTAAACTAGAGATTAGCTGTGAAATGTCAAGCACACATTGAGAGGGGGAATTACAATACATCAATAAACAAATAAGCAGGTGAAATTACCAGAGGTCCCACCAGATCATAAGATCTGCCTTTGTCTGCACATATTTTAACATAATGTGAACAACATGAAAGAGAATTCATTATGAAATTACTGTGCAGTAATAATGAACAGTCTAAGGTAACATCTCTGGTATTTTGAGAATGGAAAAGAACAATCATGTCTTGGTTTATTTGCAACAATCAGAGATGTAAAGTACTTGAGTAATTTTACTTGATTGCTGTACTTAAGTATTATTTTTGGGGATTTTTACTTTACTTGAGTACAATTAAAAATCAATACTTTTACTTAATTACATTTTTTAAGAAAAAAAAAGTACTTTTTACTCCTAACAATTTTATTTACAGTCAAAAAGTACTTATTTTTGGATATCACTTCATTCTATTTTCGCTTGCTATTACCAAAACCAATTGAATTGTGCTGATGCCCAGTTTAATTTAAACGTTATTTATTCTGCCAATGAGATTTGTTTTCACATTCCATGAAATTGGTCAGACATGTTCCCGGGTCCTCTGGAAGTGACCTCATGTCGCATATATATATATATATCTGCATCGGCTGCTGTGAGAGGCTTTTCAACACTAAAAGAGTAGGCTTCACACTCACAGTTGTGAAAATCAGCTTCTGGTTAAGTTAAATCCGAGCTTTCACAACTTTGAGTAGCATGTTGCATACTGGCATTAGATAGTATTCTTATAGTTTGAAAATTAAATACAATTAAATACAAACAGTTCTAAAGCAGGATAAAACCTTGTATGTGGTTCATTCACTACCTGTTTTTAGAGATTAAAAGCTTAAACAAAAATCTCTAGTTCCCTTTCGAGGGAACTCGCAATGCGTCGTTGAAAACAACTCTTTGGGGACGCTCCCTTAGCGTGCGTCTCTGAAGTATGAATGAAACTATTCCAATCCTGATTGGTGTTGCGTCATGACGTAACATGTGATGGCATAACCGGATGCATAAAAGCGACGCCGGCACACACACACACTAGCTTTTCTCTCTTCAGCAAGCACTCTATGTTACGACTGTCTGTCTTATTTGGTGTTGTTTGTCTGATTCCTCATTTATATATATATATATATATATATATATATATATTATGGCCAGTCAACCGTTCAGAAGGTGTGTGCACCCCTGTCCTCGTTTAATTACGGATGGGGACACGCATGTTTTGTGTGTGAACTGTTAGGGAATACGCAGCACGCCCAAGGCAGCTCTTGAGGGAGCTGCCTGCGTACACTGTGAAGCACTACCCATGAGGGTGCTGCGCTCCCGGCAGGCGTGCTTTGATGAGCTCGGTCAGGCTCGCGTTCCCCGCGGTTTTGGTCCCGCGTCTATTGAGGCGGCGCGGAGACTCAGATCGTGGGGTTCGCAGCAGGATCTTGCAGATGAGAATGAGACTGCTGCGGCACTTTCTCATTCTTCATCTGAGGATCCCGAAGCCCCTGTGAGTGGTGCAGAAGCCCGCGCTGCGGCTTCTTCTGTCCACGACCAGGTCCCGGGGCTTGAGCTCTCTGCTTCCGAGGAGGTAGAGGTGCTCAGCATCGAGGGGGATGACCGTGAGTCAAGCGCGCCTGTTCACGGCCAAGCATATGAGGAGCTGATGGAGGTTGTGACTCGTGCCGTGGCCAGACTTAACATCAGCTGGCCACAAGATGAGCAGGGAACGCAAGTCAAAAGAGAGTTAGACAAGCGTTTCATGTGGCACAGGTCACAGCCTCAGCGCCGGGGTTTGCCGTTTTTCCCCGATCTCCACAAGGAGATCTCGAGATCGTGGGATAAACCGCATTCTTCCCGTGTCTCCAGTCCATCTGTCGTTGATTATAGCAATGTTTTGGGGGCACGGGACATGGGTTATGGGAAGATGCCTAGAGTAGAAGAGGCATTAGCCGGATACCTCTCTCCTGAGGCGGCATCTTCCCTTAAAACCCCGGCGCTGCCTAGTAACCCCTGCAGAGATACATCTGCTTTAATAGGCAGGGCTTACATGGCGGCAGGTCGGGCTGGTTCATGTCTGCACTCTATGGCTATTTTGCAGGCATACCAGGCCGACCTCCTGAAAGATTTGGACGAGGGGGAGGGGCCAACTCCAAAGGATATTGCGGAGTTGCGCAAGGCCACAGATTTGTCTCTCTGGGCCACTAAAGAGACGGCCCGCGCCATTGGCCGCTCTATGGCAGCTATGGTGGCCACGGAGAGGCATCTGTGGTTGAATTTATCCGGGTTAAAGGAAAAAGAAAAATCTGTTTTGTTGGATGCGCCCGTTTCGCCTTCTGGCCTGTTCTGCGACGCCGTTACATCGGTCGTCGACAGGTTTCAGGAGGCGAAGAAGCAAACTGTGGCGTTCCAGCAGTTCCTCCCCCGTAAATCAAAGTCCAAATCAAGGAGGGTGGGGCAAGAACATCAGCCCCAGCCATCAGCCAGCTCCTCACACCGCGCGGAGCAAAGGGAGAGCGTTTCCTCTAGAACCCCTCCTCCGGGAGCTTGGCAACGGAGGAAACGCTCCCAGCAGAAGCCCGCCAGTCAGAAGGGCGATCTGAGGGATGTCCTTCAGGCTAGGAGGGCTTCAGGAAAGAGGTCCTAGCCAGGGTGGTGGGACCTCTGAGGGCTGTCCCCTCCGTTGCGAAGCAACCGGGGTTGTTCTCGCAGCGGAGCCCTCAAGGAAACGATGCGAGTTGCCCGCCGTCGGTGACGCTTCGGGCCGCATCATCTTCCAGCAAACGCACTCTGCGTCGTCTTTCTCAAAAAATACATAACGAGTATCAGTTATGGTCACATGAAAACCGTATCGACTACAGCCTGCCGGTCTTCCGCTTCAGGGGGTCGAGAAGGGTGCTCGAAAAACACCAGAGGCCAGTCTCGAGTGGCTGGTTCCCTTAGTAGATTTTGTAGAGGCATGGTATCATCTTCCCAACGTATCTGCATGGGTCCTGCATATAATAAAATCAGGGTACAGACTGCAGTTTGGGCACCGCCCCCCCCCCCCCCCAAATTTTCTGGGGTGGTGCAGACTACAGTGGTTCCAGAGCAGGCTCAGGTGATGGAACAAGAAGTGCAATCTCTGCTGATAAAGGAGGCAATAGAACGTGTTCCTCATTCAGACAGGGAGTCCGGATTTTACACCCGGTACTTTAAAGTTCCAAAGAAGGATGGGGGGTTGAGCCCAATTCTAGATCTCAGGGTTTTGAACCGGTCTCTGAGGAAGTTCAGGTTCAAAATGCTCACTATTCCTGTCATCGTGAGTCAAATCAGATCCGAGGACTGGTTTGTCGCGATAGATCTAAAAGACGCCTATTTTCACGTATCCATCCTTCCATGTCACAGGAGGTTCCTGAGGTTTGCTTTCGGGGGCGAAACTTACCAATATCGGGTTCTTCCGTTCGGCCTAGCACTCTCTCCCCGCACATTCACCAAATGTATGGATGCAGCACTTGCTCCACTAAGACTTCAGGGCATCCGCATACTGAATTATATTGACGACTGGCTCATTCTGGCCCAGTCTCGAGAAATGGCAGTTCGGCATCGAGATGTCCTTGATGTTTCCTTGGCCACATTCAAAAATTGGGGTTGAGACTCAACGCAAAGAAGAGTGTGTTAGAACCGTCCCAGTGCAAAACGTTTCTGGGCATTGTGTGGAACTCGACTACGATGCAGGCACGCATGTCTCCGGCACGTATCGAGTCCATTCTGGCGATGGTGTCCAAGTTAAAGCTAGGCCAGGCCACCACGGTAAAGCAATTTCAAAGACTGCTGGGCCTCATAGCAGCGGCATCCAACATTATACCTTTGGGCCTTCTACACATGAGGCCCCTTCAGTGGTGGCTGAAAGCCAAGGGGTTTTCCCCCAAGAGGAATCCATTTCGTATGATCAGAGTAACGCGCAGATGCCTTCGTTCTATAATAATATGGAAGAAACCTTGGTTCCTGTCCCAAGGGCCAGTGTTAGGAGCGTGATGTCGCCGGAAAACCGTTTCGATAGACGCCTCCCTCACTGGCTGGGGCGCGGTCATGGACCGCCGCTTTGCCATGGGTCTGTGGCAGGACCATCATCATTTTTGGCACATAAATTGTCTAGAGATGTTGGCTGTGTTCAGGGCTCTGAGGAGCTTCCTTCCAGACATCAAGGGTTACCATGTCCTAGTACGATCAGACAATACATCAGTGGTAGCTTATCTGAACCGACAAGGGGGACTCAGATCACGCCCTCTGTGCAGACTGGCGCATCAGGTTATTCTTTGGTCCCAAGGGAAAATACTGTCTATCAGAGCAATGTATATTCCGGGGGTTCAGAATCAGGGAGCAGACATCCTGTCAAGGCAGGGGCTGAGGCCCGGGGAATGGAGACTTCATCCAGATGTGGTGAAGTTGATATGGGAGAGGTTTGGACCCTTGGAAGTGGATCTATTCGCGTCTCGAGAGACGTCCCACTGCCCACTTTTGTTCTCCCTCTCACATCCAGCCCCACTGGGGTAGGATGCCATGGTACAGGCCTGGCCGAGGCTTCGCCTGTACGCATTTCCCCCGATCGCTCTGCTTCCGGGAGTCCTGGAGAGGGTCCGTCAGGAGGGCATCAGTCTACTTCTGGTTGCCCCAATGTGGCCGACCCGAGTATGGTTTTCAGACATCATTTCACTCCTGATAGCTCAGCCATGGCAGATTCCTCTGAGGAGGGATCTATTGTCTCAGGCGGAGGGTACAATCTTCCACCCTCACCCAGAGCTGTGGAAACTGTGGGCCTGGCCTCTGAGGGGGTTCAGTACCTAAATGCTGGTCTATCAGCCAGGGTGGTTGAAACCATACTTAGCTCTAGGGCTCTGTCTACTAGGAGATTATATGGCCTC
>NW_027508794.1:167500-197500 GCF_051911475.1 Siphateles boraxobius
ATGCTCACGTTTATCAGCACTGATGAAACTGCAGGAAGTCGAACTAAATATTAAATCAGCAGACTGGTTTTATATTCATTTTCTGTGAGTTTGCAATTCATGTAACCCTGCTACCGACATTTGGGACGCATATAAATAATGTATGAAAAAGCTCTTCTAGCAATTAATATAATAATCATCAAAGTAATTAATAATTTTAATTAATAAAAGCAAATTGCAAAATAAGCTGACACTCAGCAGAAGCTAGCTAATGTGGAATTCATGTTATTATTTGAAAAAATTGAAGATTAAACTTTATATCATAAATAAATAAATACTTTAATTTAATTTATTTACTTATAAATTAAATAAATTATAAATAAATAAAATATTACATATTATATAAAAGAAATCAATTTTTGCATTTTTTTTGTTTTATACATAAATAATATAAATAAATAATACATTCAATTTATTTATTAACTTGTTGACTTATTTAAGTAACCATCATTTAATTAAATAAATTATTAAAATAAAACAATTTATTATTTGTAGTATTGTTTCGATGTTTGTTTATGCAGTTACTTGAACTCATAAATAAATAATTTCACTTTTATTTATTGAAAAAAACTTTTTTCTAGTACCGCTTTTATGATAATAAATAAATAAATAAATAAATACATAAAAAATGTATTTACTTGTTCACTAACTTAAGTAACCATAATTAATTTAATGATATACATTATTTAAATAAAACAATTTGTTTTAGCATTGTTTTGATGTTTGATCATAGTTACTTAAATACATCATGTACTTTTTTTTATGTAATAAAAAAAGTAGTTTATTCTGGTATTGTTTTTATGATAGATAAAAAAATGTATACATACAACAACAAAAAATGCATTCACACAGCAGTTTTTGTTACTGTGGGTATTAATTACAGATAGTCATGATATTAACAAAAGAGCAGTATGAGTAACTTTAATCCTGTGTGAAAATGGTTTATTGCAGTAGCTGAATACAATCATGAACTTATAAGTAATAATACCATTAACTATTGCAAAAATGTGATAATTACAGCAAACTGACATTCAATTTACCCATTTCCTTGAATAAGCTTTATATTACATATATATAAATGATGTATTTATTGGTGCTGTTGTCTGTGAAGATGTACGTGTGCAGATGTTGATGATATCATCGAGCGCCGGCAGCTGTCAGAAGCTGTTTTATCAGGCCGCACGTTCCACTCGTTCAGCATGTAATGTTTTCACACTCGTTTAGCTCTGATAATTACACTGTGTGGATTCTGCCTCAGGAATTACAGCTGTACAGCTTTTAACAATGTTCTCTCTGTACAGAGACTTCATAAAATCCATGTTTTATGAGTCATTTGAACTACATTTCTTTGGGAATCTCTGACATCAAAGTGAAAAAGCTATTAAGCTTAATGGGTGAAGAAGAATAGTCATTTCAGTTTCTACATGATGGAATATTCAGAAAAGCTGATATGAGTCCGATATTATGCAGTAATGCCACCAGATATGCCAAATATGGGAGCAAAAACGTAGTATCTCTTTAGTGAATTCTTCTGAATTATTGTAATAATATATTGTTGTTGATGCCTTTATAAAAACTGAATTAATTTTTTTCCTTACTTTTTTTGGCATGTTTTATTCCATTCATTTTTATATATTTTTAAATAAATAAATATATATGTGTGTGTGTGTGTGTTTGTGTATATATATAATTCCAATCATTTTATTCCATGCATTTTAATATATAAAATATATATTTATTTTTCCTGTCTTTACTGTTACCATAAATATCACCTAAAGCACTCTTGAACTCTGCATGTCTGATCCGCCTGTGCTCTTCTCACGATGGTAAACCTCAAAAGTGACATCGTAATATTTCCATAAATAATGCATTAAGCACCACTTGAGATAACTGTGTGTTCCTTCTGTCCTCTATTCATTGCAAAAAGCTGATTTTTTTAAAAGAGACCCACCACCAGCACTTCTTAGCACACACTACATTAAAGAGACATAAGAGAAACAATAAAGTCCGAGAGAAACCCCTAAAAAAGTGAGGTTGTCCATTACAAAAAGATCCAGGAAAGTGATTCAGAAGCGTGAGGAAAGCCCACAGAACCCAGAGAGAGCCATCAGACACACATCTAACGCTGGGCTTTTGTTATAGCGTGAGAGAAGAGAGTGGGATCGTGAAGAAGAGCTTGCCTGAGTGAACTCCTGCTCTACCTATCCTGATGGACATCTGCTCTTCCTCATCCTCCTCTTCCTCACACAGGCCAGCAAGAGAGCTCTTCTTCTTCTTCTTATTGCCCAGTTTACCATCAGACGGCAGCGCCAGAGCCATATGAGGGTCCGACACGATACCCTGCAAAACACAATCAAGTGGACACATATAAACACATTACAAAGAGCATTGAATTGTGAACTATTGAATGAGATCTCATCTTTAATAATAAAAAAAATATATCTGACATTCTTCATCAGTGCCTTTGAAAAGCCTCGCATGTGTTTTTGATTTTCAAAGGCATAGTGACACATTTGTCTAGATGTCAACCAAGAAAATATCTCCCTACACAAACACAGAATGCCAATGGGGTTTCAGTCACATATATCGACCTATATATATATATATATATATATTTGTCTTTAGAAAAAGATTAGCTTTTGAAAACAGAAGCACAGTGAAATTGCAGGCATCCATTTGAGAGCTGCCATTAATAAAGACCCTCGGGCTGTTGCGTTCGCTCTGAATAAGTAAAGGCATAGAGAGAGATGTGACATTAAGAAGTCAACACGGGGTAAAATCTATTGCAAAACAAAAACATACATGCCGCCAGGCTGAAATTGAGCTGAATAATGGATGACACACTAAGAAATGTTAACCATTTCTCTACATTTGAATACGACAATCAAATAAATGATATAATCACACTGTACGAATGTCTGACCATTTAAAAAACAAAGAAAATGCTGCCTTATTCTACTCTGCAAAACAACTTAAATTTGATATCTCAGCTAAACTTTCCTGTAATGATGTGACTTCACTGAATAAACCTCATCTCAAAGCCAACACTTTAATAATGTTATCTTCTGTTCACTGTGATGTGTGTGGCAAACCATGCTGGAGTCAAATTATGAGCAGATGTGAGCATAACTGCAGACAAACAAAAAACACTGAACTGCACATTGCGTATCTTCCATTAGAGCAGAAGTAGAAATTATTTCTTATAGTGATTATTTGCTCTTGAAATAATCACCTTAAAACATCAGTTTTTTCCAAATGTGGAATTGGACACTTCCTGCACTCGACTGTTGCAGCTTTAATTACGTAGCGGTGACAAAACAACCTTATAAAATGCATACACTGTTATTATACACTATTCATAGATTATTGTTATTAATATTATGAACTGTTATCATTACTATTTAATGTAATAAATATATACCTTTTTTTATGTGCAATCTCCCGCTTTCCATTATCTCCATTATCTATGCATTTTTCATATGTGACGATAATATTCACTTTATTGTATGTATGTATGCCTGTATGTATGCATTAATGAATGAATGAATGAATGAATGAATGTAACTATGCATGTAAGAATGAGTGAGTGAGTGAGTGAGTGAGTGAATGAATGAGTGAGTGAGTGAGTGAATGAATGAGTGAGTGAATGAATGAGTGAATGAATAAGTGAGTGAATGAATGAGTGAATGAGTGAGTGAGTGAGTGAATGAATGAATGAGTGAGTGAGTGAATCAATGAATGAGTGAGTGAATGAATGAGTGAATGAATAAGTGAGTGAATGAATGAGTGAATGAATAAGTGAGTGAATGAATGAATGAATGAGTGAGTGAGTGAATGAATGAATGAATGAGTGAGTGAGTGAGAGAGTGAATGAGTGAGTGAGTGAATGAATGAATGAATGAATGAGTGAGTGAGTGAGTGAGTGAGTGAGTGAGTGAATGAATGAGTGAGTGAATGAATGAATCAGTGAGTGAATGAATAAGTGAGTGAATGAATGAATGAATGAGTGAGTGAGTGAGTGAGTGAGTGAGAGAGTGAATGAGTGAGTGAGTGAATGAATGAATGAGTGAGTGAATGAATGAGTGAGTGAGAGAGTGAATGAGTGAGTGAATGAATGAGTGAGTGAGAGAGTGAATGAGTGAGTGAGTGAGTGAATGAATGAATGAATGAATGAGTGAGTGAATGAATGAGTGAGAAATTGAGTGAGTGAGTGAATGAATGAATGAATGAATGAATGAATGAATGAATGAACGCACATCAATAGTGACTCTCACTTAAAGTCTCTGTCTGCCTGAAGACGCTCACGTCATCTTGCGTTTCAAAGAAATAAATAACAGCTCTTTCAGGCAATCCAGGAAAGTCAAAAGCCTCTCATCTCTAAAATTTAATATGAAGGAAATGCCAATGTCACGACCACAGGTGAAAGAATAAAAAGAGCCCTACATAAATAATCTCTATAATCAAAGCACCAGAGCGTTCTGTGTACCAGAGACGCAACAAATTATAACTCAGATTAAAGTTCAAAATATGCGATGAGGAGCTTCAACACTTCTGACTGACGTATGCAAATATGTGCATCATCAATCAAACAAACACAAAATCTTTCACCTCAATGTATATCACCTGCAGTATGTGAGCGTTTGAGCAAGAATTCAGCAACAAATGAATCAAATGTTCATAACGATATATTCACAAAGCAGCATTGGTTATCAGCAGAAATTGATGGTGAAGTGTGTCATTTATTGATGTTTTCTTCTATGTTAGTTTAATATGCAGAGAGATCTTAATATCATCACACAGTCTTAGCAGAGAAGAGAGTGTGTGACCTACCGCGGAACATCATTGCTCCTCATTCCAGATGAAATTGTAAATGTACGATTGTAAACACTGATACGTGTCTTTGAGAATCGCCAATGTGAAAGTTATTAACCTCTTACACTTCTGAGACAAGATCGACAAAATCTCATCAGCCTGGACCCTCAAACTATACACACAGACACACATATACACTCTCACACACACACACACACACACACACACACACACACACACACACACACACACACACACACACACACACACATATACACGCTCTCTCACTCACACACACAGACGTGCTCACAGACACACATATACACTCTCACACACACACACACACACACACATACACACACACACACACACATATACACGCTCTCTCACTCACACACACACACAAAGACGCGCTCACAGACACACACTCAAGCCACACACGCTCACACACGCACACACAGATACTCACTCACTCACTCACACACATGCTTACACACGCACACACAAACATATACGCGTTCTCACACACACAAACACACACGATCACACACACGCACACACAGACACTCACTCACACACACACTCACACACACTCACGCTTACACACGCACACACAAACATATATGCGTTCTCACACACACACACACGATCACACACACGCACACACAGACACTCACTCACACACATACTCACACACACTCACGCTTACACACGCACACACAAACATATATGCGTTCTCACACAAACGCACACGATCACACACACGCACACACAGACACTCACTCACACACACACACACGCTTACACACGCACACACAAACATATATGCGTTCTCACACACACACACACGATCACACACACGCACACACAGACACTCACTCACACACACACACACGCTTACACACGCACACACAAACATATATGCGTTCTCACACACACACTCACGATCACACACACGCACACACAGAAACTCACTCACACATATGCTTACACACGCACACACACACATATACGCGTTCTCACACACACACAGACACGATCACACATACGCACACACAGACACTCACTCACACACAGACACTCACTCACACAGACACACTCACACACACTCACGCTCACACAAGCACACACAGACACTCACCACACACATGCTTACACACGCACACACAAACATATACGCGTTCTCTCACACACACACACACACACTCACACACACACACTCACACACGCACAAACAAACATATACACGTTCTCACACACACACGCTCATACACACACACTCACATACAGACACACACACACGCGCTCAGACATGCTCACACACACACTCACACACAGGAGCAAAACAAGGTACCATTATACTGATTTTGCTACAGATATGAGATCAGTCTATGCATTAAAAGACCAAACGAGCACCTAAATAAGAGAAAAGGAGTGCGAGTGTGTTTTAGGCTTATTTATTTCTATAAATAAATCGTGGCAGGTTCTCAGCTGAAGCATGTCACGACCTTGAGCTGTGACGAAAAAGGCAGCAGACAGGGAAAAATATAAGTCTTCTGAACACTTTCAAGAGTTCATTTTGGCAGAAATAAAAACAAAAATGCATTGTTAAAATTGTTACAATTATTAAACTTTTTTATACTAGCATAGAGCTAAAATACGTGGACTAAATGCAAAAAAAAAAAATATCTGGATTGCATAAATCTTGATTTTAAAGTGCCCCTATTATGCTTTTTGGGATATGACCTTTCATGTAGTGTAATATAACTGGTTGTGTATGTAAAAGGTCTGCAAATTTTTGTTATTGTCTCCTAAAAGAAATAATTGATTCTGAACCGCCTGAAACGAGTCGTTAGTAATTCAGTCTCACTTCCTGCTGAACCTGTGTAGGTTTGTAACACATTTGCATATTGCAAGTCTATGCTCATCATTGGCTGAACGAGAACAACGTCTCTTTGGCGTGCCGTTTAAACTGTGAGAGGAGAGCTGATGTTGCAACGTATATTATGAGAAAATTAAACGTTTTTTTTAACCTTGGATGCATGTAAACCTATTGTAGCAGACCCTTAAACAACACGAGGAACCTTTAAAATAGCATGCTTTAAGTCTTCAAACTGTGGTCTGAGATCTATAACACTCAAGTTTGTATATGCATGCGAGACATGAGAGTCTGATTATATACCTGCAATTTATTTATCTTATCTAATATCCTCACAATCTCAGACCATTTATTACATTACGACTGCATTGCCAAATGAAACGCACACCATGTTCTCAAACAAAATCATACTTTATCATTGAAATGACATGTGCAAGCCGTGTCCTCGGTTTTCTAAACATCCTCTCAACCAATATATATGTTCAATATCGTATCGACTGATACTCATGAAGAAACAAGCTTGCGAAACCCACAGTGGAAAACTCATAGAAGCTGAATGTCAAGTATTTTACTGGAACACGCTTTGTGACAAAATGATTGCTCAGTTTAATCACAGACAGCGTGTCTGTGCATGGGTGGCAGTGTGCAAGAAATGCATCATGTTTGTCATCATCTGTCCTTTGTTTGTGGGTAAGTTACGAGCGCTGACGTACGAAATCAATCCAAATGAGCAAGCCGTTAGCAGAATTTATGGAGGTAGGATACACAGGGATATATCATCACTGCCCGCTCTTATCATCAGTCCTCTATACACCAGATGACATGCACCAGCCGTTCCCACTGGGCCAATAAACACCCTTGTTATTGACCCTTTGGTTCATTGTTCTCCTTATAAGGCATCATATCATTAAAAGAAATATATTTTCATTGATCCTTTGAAATAAACAAATTTCATATACTATGTAAACCTATTCACAGTGGCCCCAAAAGTATTAGGACAATTTGTGGTTGTCAAATGTTATTGAAACATGTTGATGGTTTATGAAAGAAAGCCTTGTGAACTTGAGGAGGATTGACCTCAAACACACACTAAAAACCTCAACTAGCTGGTTAAAGGTCATTGCATGCTGCGAGTTATATTGAAACACCAGTAGGTGACGACAAATGGCTGACTTTGGGAGCGATTCATTATTTTATTCATTCAACCAATTCATTTCAAAAGCTCTGATTCAATCAGGAAAGAAAAAATGCCTTCACGAATAAGTCGTTGAATAGTTTCTTGGAAAATGAAACTTTGATTTATTCAGGAACGAAACAAATGACTGTATATGAGTGTGTCATTGAATTATTCACTCAAATTTTTTCACTCAAAACCACTGATTCATTTCGGAACAAAACAAGTGACTCTTTGGCTGCGTCTGAAAGCTTAAAAGTCCCCTTGTAGTCAATAATTTTATACCTTAAAACTCACCTTTGATCACCAAAATTACATATTTACATGTTTTTCCTTAAAAAAGATTATCCATGCCTTAAAATGGCTTGAATGTAACACTCATTCATTCAGGAAAGAAACCACTGACTTTCTCTATGAGCGAGCCAGAGATTCATTCAAACAAACAATTTATTCAACTACACTAGGGCTGGGAATCGAGTTCGATATTTTTTAGGTACCGACCGAATTGTCTCTATACTATCAAGTATCGAAACATGTCTTGTTTTTCAGTACCAAATTTCGATACCTAAGGGGTTAATCTCATCAACGTCAGTGAGCCAATAAGCATGCAGCATGATTGGCTGTGGCGGAAAAACACTAGTTTGCTCGCACATAGGGTTGGGCGGTATTACGGTAATATCGTATACCGCGGGGTCTTAAAATAGCATTTTTTACGTTGATAATGAAAACTGAACAGCACGAGTAAGATGAGATGCATCGGGAGTCAGTCATTGACCACTTAATTAAGTTTCATTTTGTAAAAGGCCTTTCTTTAAAGTGAATTTCGTTTTGTATAAATTGTATCTTAATTTTAATAATTTTTTTATCAACCAATTGCCTGGATTTAATAAATAAGAATCAAATATAGCAGACAACATAATCATGACATGATCGTGCACTGGCGCACCACGGTCACTTGCATTGAAATCTCATCATAAATTAACCGAAACTCAGTGTATGTCTCACAGACATGACAGATAGGCCTATATCTAAATAAAGCTTGAAGTTTCATTAAACGAAACAATTCAAAACGAAAAGAAATAGGCCACTCGTTGATTATTTAATCCATGATGTGCATTTCTCTCTATGCGCGTTCACACGGAAATGGCGATCATCAAATTCATTAAACGAAACTATTCAAAACAAAAAGAAATAGGCTAGCCTACTCTCTGATTATGTAATCCATGATGTGCATTTCTCTCTATCGTTCACTATGGAGATGGCGATTCGTCAATTTCTCTAAACGAAACAATTCAAAAGGAAAAGAAATATAGCATACTCTCTGATTAATCCATGATTTCTCTATATAGGCGCGTTCACTACGGAGATATCAATCGTCAATTTCTTTAAACGAAACAATTCAAAACGAAAAGAAAAAGGCTAGCCTATACCTTCTGATTATGTAATCCATGATTTGCATTTCTCTCTATATACTGTATGCACGTTCACTAGGAGATGGCGATCGTCAACTTAATCTTTGCAGTACTGACAGAAAAGTTGTATTAATAAAAATCAATGGGCGCGTGTCACCGGATTTACAAATGCACTTGTTGCTTGTTAATTTAATTTAAATTGATTAATAAAATGAATACTTTACTTGTCATAATTAAAATAATTAAATATTATTAAGTGAATTAAGTGTATTATAAATGAACCGAAACTCAGTGTACGGGATACTTGCCTCACAGACATGAGAAATAGGCCTATAGATGCTTAAAATATGTCTACTTTTAAACTAAACTAATAGTTTGATTATGTAATCCAAATGAAAGGTGGAATACATGAGTTACTACTCAAGAAAGTGCGTGATTTCAGATGCAGCCACTGTCTTTATAGCTACGTTCACACTTTCAGTCCAAATTCGATTTTTATGCAAATCCGATTGAAATCCGATCAGATTTAGCTAGTGTGAACGGCAAAAAAAAAAATTACATCAAATGAGATTCTTACAAATCCGTTTCAAGCTACATTCATTTGTTGTTTGAATTCAAATTGCATTTCTGGAAATCCATTTCAGTCTGACTGCTCTGATCGGTTTTCCACGTGTTTTATGTGACTTTCTCACGCACATAAAACGTAAACGTCAGACGTTCTTATAGGAAACATGCTGAAAGTCGCTGCTGAAACAAGGGTGTGTTGTTCCAGACGAGCAGAAAATGACGATATGTTTTGTAAAGGTAACGGAGACATGTTTTGAGACCGGCGGAGAGTAGTCAAGCGCGAAGGCTACACATTGTCATGCTGTAAATAAGACAACATCAGTATTGCAAACTCCTCCATGTTGCAGTTGTTGTTGTTGACATGCCTACCATTGCAACGTCATTGCCATAGAAACCAATGCAGATATTCCAGAAAACTAAAGAGCAGCATGGACACACACATCAGATCTGGGGCCTCATTTATAAACGTTGCGTACGCACAAAAGAAGGCCTGAAATGGCGACACCGTCGGTAGATGGAAGAAACACGTGAAAGTGTGTGAAAGTGTGTGAAACTGTAGACCTTTGTGTAAAAGAAATGGCAATACTGCCTCTCATAAATAACATGAAGACTTCACAAAACAAGTCTTACAATTAACAGCCTACAGCACACAAACACCCATTTATCTTGATATGAAGATCTATCTTCAGCGTAAAACAAACAAAATCAAACGAAGCTACAGAAATGCAAATTCACACATATTTGCAAAAATAAAAGTAAAATGTTCTGCAATAATATTGACATGTCTTGCAATTCATCCTCATAACACATTTGTAGCTTGTCAGATGTAATCAAATGGATGGTAATAAAATGCCATGATGCCATCACAATACGTACTGACGTAATGCAACCGTTTGCCACTCAAGCCTTTTTTGGCATTAGTAATGCCCACAATGTGCCCTCCAAACAACAGTTTACTCCTCTTTACCACCTCGCCAACGATAATTTCTACTTCACATTGAGTGAAGTTACGTTTCTTGGTTTTCCTCTCTGTGTTTGCCATGATTTCGCAATCAATGAATATTAACTTGTGGGCGTTTCACAGACTATTTATGGGCAACTATGGGCGTGACATGAAGCCGTAAAATCTGCGCTACATTTAGAATTGATTGTGATTTATTAAGGGAAAACTGCGTAGGATGTGCGTGCGCACGGTTTCATAAATCCAAATATTTCTGTGCGTACGCACTTCCTATGTTTCATCCGTACGCCACTTCTGACGCAAATTCTACGCAAAGTTTTATAAATAAGGCCCCTAAACAATTGCGATACACGGTGGACGTCAATCATTTTAGATCAGATTCCAATCGGATACAAAAATAATCGGATTTGGATTCTCAGTCTGAACGTAGCCCATGAGTGAGTCAGTGAAGAAAAAGGCTGTTGCTTTTTTGCTTTTTATTTTGGGTTGGTTGCAGGGAAAAACTTTTTTTTTCCACAGCAAAGGGACCACATCACTATCTATTCACATCAAATCTATTCTCACTCTGGTGTGAAGAAATCAAGCGTGATGAGTAGAGAATGCTGTCAGTGATTGAAAGAGCAGGGTGGCGAAGTGCTTGTGTGCGAACTGGGATTTCTCAAGCTCCTGCGGATCTGCTGTAGAAAAAGTTTAGAAAAAGAGTCAGAAGTTACACTTTGTGAACATGAAACTAGTGCTGTTTTATGCCTTTTAGAGAACAAAAAGCACCAGTGGAACAATGATCAACTGTTTACAGAAATACATGCACATCCATCCAGATTGGCTCATCACAATGTCTTGGTCCAATCAGATCAAAGCCTCATTCATTACGTGAGCATAATGAGATCTGCTTGATTAGAAAGACTCCACAGCTGGACTCCCTGAACAATGACAGATGTGCACAGGCATACGAGCTCAGATTAGTGTGTGACTTATGTGAGGTTCAAAGAGAGGGATCCAACAAATGGAGATGGATTTTACATTGGTATGGATCATTACTGGTGCTCAGAATATCTATTAGACATTATCATCCACAGATAAAAGGTACTATCATTGTCTGAGACAACCAGTGACAGTGCTTCTATTTTCAATATCTCATTTTACTTATTTCTCAGAAAGATCTAAAATAAAAAAATAAAAAATACTTTTACTAGCATAACAATCTGACTGATGATCATGTTATCAAGCATGATTTGAGAATCCAAAGAGCATTTTAGCTTGAATGTCACAAATTAGCTCATTATGTCCATTATTTCACAATCTTGTAGTCAATCATTTTATCCCTTAAAACTCATCTTTGATCACCAAAATGACATATTTAAAGTTTTTTTCCTTGAAAAAATTCTCTTCATACCTTAAAATACCTTGAATGTCACTTGACACCCTAGCGGTTTAATGAAAATGCAAATGAGCCCCGCCTCCACTCACTCACTCAGCTCAGAGATCCACTCGTTGACGATCACACGTTGATCTGATTGGTTACAAGGTAGTTTGTGTCGTCAGAAACACCAGCGATTTCAAACCGTGTTTTTGAGACTGTCTTTGGTTCACTGCAGTTTTAAGGAGAAAATACTCAGCAATGCTGTCGACTTATGAATTTACACATGGTTTGACTTAAAGCCACATAGATTTACAGTATAAACAACATTAAATACTGGATTTTCACCACAGGGCTTTAAATGTTTCTTAATAATTTTCCTAAACTAAATCCAAAAACATTTTCTTTTCTTTTTTCAGATGTTAAATTCCAGAATTACAATTTGACATTTGGGCCCCATTAAAATAATGGGCGAATCCCAACAAAATAGCTCAAATTTCATCCAAAAATGTAAAAACAATATTCTTGATAAATCCTGTGAGATTCACCTTAATTTATAAGCAATGACTTAGAAAAAAGAAAGCTCACCTAAAGTCTCTATCCATTATTTTGACACCATCATGGTGTCCTAAAGTAGGCATTCGACCTTAGGTATCATCAAAACCTAGGGTGAATTATGAACCGAGAGGCGAAGAAGAACATATTGACTAGACGCCCAATATTATCATCCCAGCCATCTTCTCTTTCAAAACCAACAAATCTCAATCTCGTAATATCAAATTTCCATTCTCAAATTGGACATGCTGTCCATCTGCTCCCATCTCTTCCTTTCATCCTTAAAAATCTATTTCACCAACTATTTTTGAGTCCACCCTCATTTCAAAATGGAGCACCCCACTTAAGATACATATTTCTCAGATTTGGAAAGTTTTAATGGATTTGGTGACCGTGGAGATATATGACCCAGATGTCATTCCTCGAATCTACACAGAGACCGCAACCTTGAGTGACATATGAAATGCGAAGATGAACAGATGCTTTCAATGCTGATTATATGCACCATGAGCGACACTTCAGTTCTAGGACACACTCCTACACCAACCCGCTCTCGCTCGACCACCTGTGGTGAGAACATGTTGTAGCTATAAGACTCGAGACACACACTCTGACCCAATAAAACCCGTTCCTGCAAGCCCTTCTCTTTGACTGCGGAGGAATGGAATAAATATAAGATACAACATCTCCTTTTCAAGATAAGTCTCAGAGCTAGACCGACTGAATGCAGTTTGAAGTCGCTGATCATTGATACACGGCATGAAAAGGACTCTCATTTTGGCAATCTTAGCAATCAGACTCCTCCTCTTACAAGTCTTTCATTATTCAAATTCTCAGACTGATCCTGAAGCCAGTGAAGTGTGCAAAAACAAAACAGCAAATCCACCTTCAGACGTCTGTGATTGAAAATACAACATCGTGTATATACAACCCTTTCTTTTTCATCACTCATGGAGAATTAATTAAATGTTGTGGGGAAATATAGAATATGGACGAAGATGCCTATTTTATGAACAGTTTGCATTGCCTTTTAAATTGTTACATATTTAGAGAGCATGCACAAATATATTAGAGGTGTCATCATGTATTATAGGAACTAAATGGAAGTGATTGTTATAACACAAAATTGAAGAAAAAAAACATGCAAAATGCATCAGTTATATCAATCAATCAATCGAATGTATCTATCCATCTATTTATCTATCTAAAAATTGTATTTATTTAATTTAAAATCTATCATTTAACCTCAAAACCAAACTCAAAACTAATAAAAGCATTTAATAAATGTGCTGAGATTAGATATAGAAAAAATTGATTATAACACAACATTTTAAAAAAAGGGAATGAGGAACTATAGGGTCATGTAATGTAAAAAGATACATGCAAAATGCATGAGTTAATAAAAGCATGCTGAGATAAGATATAGAGCAGGGGTCTCCAACACGTCGCTCGCGAGCTACCAGTAGCTCGTGGCCAGATTGGAGGAAGCTCGCCAGGGGCCGTTCACATATCGCATCTTTTGCGCGCTCAATTTCGTTATTTCAAATGTAGGAAGCTAATAATTGAAGCGACGCGCTCATTTTTTCCAGGCGCAGTGAGATGAAAAAATGCATTAGCTACTAAAACTTCTTTGTCATTGTGGAGAGCGCAGTGCATGGTTGCATAGCAACGACAGACGCCACGGGAAAATCGGACCGAATTTTACTATTAATAATAAAAGATAAGCTAATGTGCATTGTAAACGTCAGTAATTTATCTTTTTTGACTCATTCTTTTTATAAAAAATGATTAAAAGGCTGAAATATGCAAGGTTTCTTTTTATAAATCTTTTTTGTCAAAGCTTTATTTGAACTTGTACGCTACATACTAGTAGATAACATGTCCAGTAGCCTACTCCTTTAAAATATGGCCATCATTTTTAATGTTTTTATTTTAATGTTTATGTAAACAAAAAGTGCATATTATTAATGCTAATTATATTTGTTATTTGCTGGTTTTCGACATAAAACTTGGTGAATTGATTTTATTGTGTAGTATTAGTACTTTTTGAGCAGGATTCTGTGATAACCGTGATCATTTTGGTCACTATAATCATGAAATGAAATTTCCATTCCATTTCATCTCTATTTAAGATGCACTATAAAATTAACTATAATTATGTTTTGTTTTTACAGTATAATATGCAAAGTACAATTTTCTTTAAAAAAATGTATCTCTGATTCTGTTCTTTTCTCTGACATTTAGCCTAAGGGTGACATATATGGGCCTACAAAAACTCTTTTAGGTCTAAAACAGTTTAGATAGTTGTTAATATGAGAGTTATGAGACATTATTTAAGAGATTAAAGTATTGTATTACATGAGTAGCTCTCGGCCACTATCTTTTTTTAAAAGTAGCTCTCAAATGAAAAAAGGTTGGAGACCCCTGATATAGAGACATGTATGTGAAAATCAAGAGGAAATTAAAGGGATTAAACAGGAATCTTACCTCATCTTACTGACTTCATATCATATCGGACAGCATGTTAAATATCGCTGCAATATGTGCCTTTCCCATAAACCTGCCTGACCTCTCCACATTAAGATGGTCATAAGGGTACAAAAGTCAAAGTAGTGCCTGACAAACTATACTACTCATCTCAAGAGGACGTCATGTGTCGTTTCAAAAAAAGCTTTTTGATGGACTCCTCAACACAAAGTAAATGCTATCAGCTCACAACAGGGAGAGAATGAAGACAATTTCGTTCTTACTGGGTAGTGGGACAATTTAAACTACAGTTACTGTATGAGCGAGTGCAACTGAGCCCTGATGGACGTCGTGTTCAGATCAAGAAAAAGAGGAAATCTGGCCACAAAGCCAATCATACAGCAGTTATTAAAAAACACAAAAGCTCACCTTTATATGCCTCCATTGTGGCATTTTCATGCAAATATATTCAGGAATGCCAGCACTGGTTTGTGAATCATCAGTATTACAACATTTGGTTGAAAGCACTGGCTAAGGGTCTTGGCAGAGACTCTGGTAACTGCAATGTTATTCAGAGCCGATTTGAATGGGCAGCATTCAAAAGACAGAAATAATAATAGATAGAGACAATTATGGGATTTGCGCTGGATCAAGCCCCACAGCAACAATGTCCTGACAATTATGTAAATATGTAAATATATGCGCCTGAGAATAAAACAAACCGGATTCTAGTGTCCAATCATGTTTTGTGCTGCTGCTCTGTCCAGATCTTTTGTTCACTTTCTGCAGAAGATCAATATATGCAATGTGGTAATATAATTAATTATATAAATTAAATAGATTAATTATAAAATGCATTAAATAAAAATGATAACAAATTTAAATTAATTTATAGTTATAGTATTTATAGTATTATATATATATATATATATATATATACTGTGCGATGGAGCCTATATAAAATGCAGTTATATGGCCCTTAAATTCAAGATATCAGGGGAAAAATGCCCCTGTTTGAGTTTTTGTCTCATTATTTATATCATGATTGAGTTGAGCAATATCACACGAGTAACGAGCACAATATCACACTAGTGCTGTTTTTGTCCTGAATAGAATAAGTGCAAATGTGATATTGATTTTTTTTTCAACAATTCAATAAATTAGGAGTTAATATTGTTTTTTGACACAATATTGTCTGCTTTTGCTCAATTTTGCCAATAAAAATATTACCCATACAGTAATATTTACAGTGCTTCGTTTCTAAATGAATCCAAGTTTTGAGCAAATCAATCGGGTGAACCAATGATTCAATGACTCATTCATAAAGAGAGCCATTTACTTCATTCCTGAATGAATCAGTCGTTTGAACGAATGAATGACTCAATTACTTACTCTTTTAGACATTTACCATCACCTAACTGGCAGTTTTAGTTTCTTATTTAAAACATAATTTCATTAAAATTATAATAATTTTATATTTCCATATTAATAAAAAAAAAACATTAAAGGTATTTCACCCAAAAATTTAAATTCTGCCATAATTTACTCACCCACATGGCTGTTGAAGCCTAAAAGTTTGTGTGTAATAAATTCTCTGTTGAAACAAAAAAAAACATTTTTTTTAAAGCAACTTTTTGTAATGTCTATTTGATGCTTCTCCCATTTAACACAATAATAACTTTAAATGATCTTTTGGGGGTGATTTCTCAGCCAAATTTGATGCATGCTAATTTCTGATTAATTAAATTAATTCTATCGTGTAATTATTAGATTTAAAAAATTGTAAATCACTTGACAGCCCCAAAATATATACGGACGGACAAACGGATAGATAGATTGATGGATAGACCACTTTTGATCACACACCATTGTTTTTTCCATTCCAGAAGGGCAGAAATTGAAACAAACAGGGCAGGATTGGTGCTCCAGGGGACAGCAGATGATGTTTACACAACCATAGGCATCTGATGAGTCCGACAAATAAACGGGGTGAGATTGGGTCAAGCAGACCGGCGGCTAATGTTTCATATCACAGATGCATGATTGAGTTCACTTCCCTGAATGCTGTTAAATGAGCCGCAGCCAATGGTGTTTGTGATCAGCTTGACCTCTGACCTGAGGTGACTAATAGCATGAAATAGAGCACTCCATCAAGCCTGTGTTTATTCGAGGAGAAAACAGAGTAATAACCGATCATCAGTCAGTTATACAGCGATCAACCGCCAAACTGTTATTAATCTCAGACATCAGGCTCACCGAATGACTGATGCAGTTCACACACAAAAAGGGGCAAGACGTAGTAGGAATGTGCCGAGCAAGAAAGTTTCCTAGAGTAAAGGCAAAAATAGTTTAAAGACACCATGAAAATCACAATTCCTATTTGTTTATGGAATATTTATCCATGCACATCTTTTTTTTTTTATTCGTAGCCTCGTAATGTTGAATCAGAATAAGTTCCTCTTCTCTGATGGTGTGGGCGGGGCTATAACCTGTCACTCAGATGAGATCCACCAATAGCAAACCACAACCATCCAATCAATTCCCACGGACAAAATGAAGCCCCGCCCACATTTGTTCTTGTTCCAGAAGATATACTCGGATTTCACTCGGATATACGACACAATGGGGAAAAAGACCAGCGCAACTTCTGTTTCATGTGACTTTAAGGAGTTGTGCTTGTTACACCATAAGTTTAATGCTGATTATGGTTGCCCAGCAACATCATAACTTTGAGCATTAATATAGAATGTTATGCCGTGTGTCCACCAAAGCGTTTTTTCACGCTCCTGGCGTAAAATTCTAATTGTTTTCAATGGGAGCGCCGCGTTTTTTAAACGCCATGAGCGTAGCGAGGCGCTGAGCGAGTATTTAACGCTCAAGCGCTGAGCGTTCGGCGTTTTTACTGGTCGCCGAGAGTTGAAAAATGTTCAACTTTGGGTAAAACGCTGCGCTCATCACTGTCACTTTTTACCCAGACGTCCAATCACAGTGGAGGAGGGGCGGGACAAATACCACACGACCAACTGTCACAACATCCTTTCTGTACAACGACGTCAACCAGCAGAGCTAACCGAACAAAATGGATGAAAAATACATTTTTAGTATGAAACAAAATTATCTGCGAAATCAGTTACAAGTAAACTGTGCTGCTGATATTCTGTATCATAGCAACGAATCGTCTCAACTGAAAAAACGCAGCGCTGCCAAAACGCTCTCAAGCGCCCACAGCTAGGCGTTTTCAGCAGAGCGTCCAGCGTTTTCAGCCGACTAAAAACGCTTTGGTGGACACACGGCCTTAGAATCTGATACTGATATAATACCTCACGTGAGGTTGCAGGTGTTTTTTACCACTTTTTAAAAAATATGTGTATAATCAATCAAATGACACTTTTTTTGTTAAATTACCAAAACAAATTTAGGTTTTGCTCAAATAATTTAGGTATATACTTTTATAGTTTATATATTTATTTATTTTTATGGTGTTTTATGTTTCTTTGTAAATATTTTGTTTAGATTTTTAATAATTGCATTTTTAATAAGTTGTATAATTTATTAATTAGTGCTTAGACCCTCATTTATCTGCAAGAAAACGTAAAAAACTGAAGAATAAGTATGAGTGCAGCATGATAATACTACACACATTCATATGCTACTCAGGTTTTATTGTAAATGTATTTACATATATATAATGTATTTCATTCACTAAACTATTCTATAACAAATATTGGCATATATTTCTTTAATATACATAGAAAATTTTGTAATTTACTGAAGAAGAAAAAACAAGTATTGCGATACATACCACAGTATAAAATAGCTCATACTGTGTTGTGGGATTTTCACAATCGCACACATCAAACGATGCAAAACTAGTGTAAACAATGTAGTAAACATAAGCAAAAACTGTCTCAAATAAAAGAGCTACACTTCATGAATTAATTAGTGAGCAGAATTTAAGTCAAACCCACTCAATAGTTTAAAAGTTGGGGTTTATTATATTTAGTAATAATATTGTATTGACTGCACTGACACTATCAGATAAGAACAAAACTTGATCTAAACTGAATAATGACACTATTGTCTTCTGTAGAACTGCTTTACAGCTGAATTAAATTAGTTTCATAATTGATTAACTTTGCAACATTGACACTGTTATTGAACTGAATTAAGCTGAAGAGCTGATTTATAGCTAAAATTGAATTTGTTTCATAATTGATCAATTTGTGCAACATTAACACTATATAATACAGATTGCTTCAAAGAAGCTTCATGGTAATAGACAAAGCACTATAGAAATAAATGACTAGGGAGAATCCTAGATTTCCAACAGAATAAAATTTTAAAAAATGCCAACTCCGTTTATTAAAACGACTCATTTTCCGCTCTGGTTCTTTGCTTGAAAAAGCCAAGAAAGTGGGTCGGACTTGTGAAAACTAATTGTGTTTACTGTCCACAAACTCATAACCTGATCCATATGAGGTGAAATAAAGCAGTGATAAAGGAGCACAGCATTGCAGGACAGATCCTCTCGAGTCCTCCTCAAATATGAGCATCAGGAAAACAAGTCTTCAGTGCCAGTGTGAGTCAGTCTGAGGTCTGGCACTGGCTCTGGTCCACCGAGCCCTTGAGTTACACCGCTTATATAACCACCGGCACAGAGAACATACGAACATGTCAAACATGCACGTCAAGAACTGATCAATGCATCGAAATCATCAGCTAACGCAGTGCTGGCTTAGTAATGCACGCTGGCGATGCTCGAGGCAAAGCTGCACAGAAAACCAGTCATTTCCCCCACTTCCCCACTCTCCTGCAGATATTTTTAGCCCTCTGATGGAGACGTGCGAGGTAGGATTTATGGGGGAGGGCCGGAAGGGTCTCGACGCTCCTGCGGCGACAGAAAAGAGTTTAGAAGATATGCAAATGTCCATGCATTTATCACCGCACGACATTTCAGTTCCAAAACCCACGATTTATTCAAACAAATTCATGTTAAAGACCGTTTAAGGGCAGCTCACCCAAAAATGAAATTCTGTCTTATTGTCCAAGCTCTGAAATAGACAAAGCCGAATGGATTATAAATCTGGAGCATCAAGAGCCATTTGCCACCAAAAACTTCATATTTTCAATTAATAATGACTTAAATTTCTGTTTGTTCGTCACATAAAGCAATCATATGACTTCAGAAATATAATGGACTACTGGTATGTGGATATACCGGTACCGATGATACCTTTACTTGGGAGCATGACAGACCCAGTCCCCATTGACTTTCATTATATGCGAAGAGCATAGCCAAGAAATCTCCCTCGCTTTTCTCTCTGTACATGCTTCCTTTAGGCTCGATTGTAAGAAGGCATGGTGCCTCTTTCCATTTTTATGCGGACAATACGCAGGTCTATTTGCCGATAAAAAGAAATGACCCCTCTGCATTTAAATCTCTAATGGACTGACTCGATGAGGTAAAGCTCTGGCTGGCAAGTAACTTTTTAACATTAAACGATTCAAAGACTGAGGTCATAGTTTTTGGCTCATCTGACAAATTTGAGTTTGACAACACCACTTTAGGTAATTTGTCTATATTTAATACAAGCTGTGTACAGAACCTAGGAGTTTTCCTGGACCGTCGAATAACTCTAGAGAAATAACTCTAGAGAAACAGGTGTCTTCTGTTGTCGCTTCTAGCTTTTTTCAACTTCGCCTTCTTGCCAAAATTAAGCATTTCTTGCCCGAAAAATCCCTTGAGACAGCTATTCATGCTGTTATAACATCCCGCTTGGATTACTGTAACTCACTGTACTGCGGCATTTCTATGTCCCAGCTCGCTCGTCTTCAATTGGTCCAGAACGCTGCGGCAAAATTTCTTAGGAAAAGACGAAAATTTGGATCATGTCACTCCCATCCTGCGAGCTCTCCATTGGCTACCAGCTACCAATTTAGGATTGATTATAAAATTCTCCTTTTTGTGTACAAATTTCTGCATCATCTTGCCCCAAGTTTCCTGTCTGAACTTCTACATTCCTATAGGCCTAAGATCTAGTAAGCTAAATATACTCACTGTTTCTCGTACTGGAGAGCCTTTTCGGTGGTGGGGTCTAGATTGTGGAACAGCTTGCCACCACAACTTAGAGTAGCTTCTTCTTTGTCTGTTTTTAAATCTCTGCTGAAAACCTATTGGTTTTCATTAGCTTTTAATACTTGTTAATGTCTCTACTCTGTATGTTATCTATTTGACTTCATTGTTTTCTGTTCTAAATGTATACATCTAGTTTCTTAGTTGTTTTCTCTTTGATTTTTAGCTTATGCCTGTGCAGCACTTTGGGCAGTCATGTGACTGTTTTTAAATGTGCTTTATAAATAAATGAACTGAACTGAAATACTTCAAAAAAAGAAAGTCATATGGGTTCAAAACAAAGTTACTGCTTTAAATAGGGTCGCCCCGATATTACAATTCTGGCTTATATCAAAGACGATCATTATTTTCATATTATGGTCAATTACCAATAAAATGTCAGGTATTCAATTTAAGACTATATTGTCAAAGTAAATAAAACGAGAACATTAAAACAAACTAAAATCATTCGTTTTAAATGCTACAAGTGATTTTAGGCATCACAACTACTAATGTGTTTTTTTACCATTTCAAATGTTTAAATCAGAATTTAAATTTAGAATATAAGAAATACTCAAATGACATTCCTTTTACATTTATTTATATATATATATATATATATATATATATATATATATATATATATATATATATATATCTTAAATGTTTAATTCACAGAACTATTTCATGGGGGGGGAAACAATATCATAATAATGTGGTGTTTTTGAACTTTACTGAATCAACACTGAACTGGCTTAAGCTGAATATATGACACACAATTGTGTTCTGTAGAGCTGTTTTGCAGTTCAATTCTGAATATTTATCCATTTAATTTTTCCATGCCATTGTATTTAATATATCATAAAGACTCACGAGTCGAGTATTTGCGCTATATCTTGGTCCGGTTGTTGGGACGCTAGAGCTGATGGGGCAGTGAACACAAGGAGTCAGTCCTAGAGATCCTCCTGTCTGATTTTAGGGTTGATTTTTCTTCAAGAATGTAGTTTTAAAACAGATGCTACAGCGGTGGCTGTTACTGGCTATTTAAATCTAGCGGGTTTGAGGTCTCGCACATACAATGACGCTGGTAGTGACGATTCTGTCTGACCAATCAGTGATCTGGAGTGTTTTCACGTCACACGTCACATACGCCTGGAACCTCAACAGAGTTGGTACCATTTAAAGCGAGCCGTACCGTACCATGCCCTGGAAAAGCGCCATTGGAGACGTCAAATAGATGTTTTAGGCGCGTCGAAAGATCACCACAGACACTGTACAATCCACATGCGATAATCTCACAGTATAACAAGCAGCTGTACAAAATATGATACACCAGTGTTTTCCCAGTTTATCTCTTTTAATTCTTTTTATAACTGTATCCACTGTATGTCTGGCTGACGGCACTGTATTCTTCCTTTTGAACTCAAATGACACTGAGAATTGGTGAAGCAAAATAAGATACACCGGTGTTTTGCCAGATGAGAAGTTTATTCTATGTATCAACTTTTTACTACTTTAATTCATTTTACTCATTTTACTGTATCATTTATATCTTTTAATTACTTTTATAACTGTTTTAATTTCCCTTTTCTTTAACTTTGTGCTTATTTTCTATGCAAACCACTTTGAATTGCCTTAGTGTGGTATTTTAATTCCTTTCTATGTAAAGCATTAAGAATAACTGTTTTTTTGTGTGTGTTTTTTTTGCTTTTATCTTGTGATTATTTTGTATTCCTTTCTATGTAAAGCACTTTGAATTGCCATAGTGTATGAAATGTGCTATATAAATAAACTTAATGTAACGTAACGTAATGTTACAAATTTTTGGACACATAAAGATTGTAATAATTGTAGTTGGCCAAAGAGAGAGAAGGTCTCTAACTAAGACGTACACATCTCTTACTCAAGACATTAAAACAAGCGCACAGAAGATTGCAGCGTGTTAAAAGAGATTTGTTGATCTTAGTCATGTCCAATAAGTCAAGAAAGAGTGCATTTCCCTCTCTAACACACATGCAACCGCTGTCACCCGTCCTAACTATGAGCGATGAAGACCTCAGAGTGACAAAAGATCAATGACTGATCTTAAAATTTAATTTCTCATCTCATTTCATTGAAAAGAGGAATACAGACATGCACACACAGATATTTGCAAAGAAATATATGCAAAACAATGCATAAAAATAATCAATATGACACAATGGGAAAGTCAGCAATACATCAAAATGTATAAACCATTTGCAATTCCGATGACTCAAAGGGATGTCAACAAGGATTTATGTAAAACAGTTTGACATCACAAACCCCAACTCATATTTACAGTAAATACAGAACAACCAGGATCTGCTGGAGAGACCAAAGAACATTGGACCTTTTTGTAAAATATTATCTGAATATTAATATTTTTTTCTGCCATATAGGCCTATAGATCACTTTTCACAAACAAATCAATTCTCAAGCCTACTCTAGATTTCTTTGCATTGAATCTCAACTGCCTGATTTTTTTAATTGCAAAAAGTAACAATATTATCGCCCAGCTCTTAACATAAAGTTGTGTGTATATATATATATATATATATATATATATATATATATATATATATATATATATATATATATATATATATACACAGTGCTTAGCATAAGTGAATACACCCATGCTAAAGTTGACAGAAAAGAGGAATAAAAAATTCATCTTTTGGAAATTGACCCAAAAATATCCCCACATCATATGGGGATAATATGCATCCTGATAAAGTTCCCTTGGCCTTTGGGATTAAAATATCCCACATCATCACATTCCCTTCACCATATCTAGAGATTGGCATCGTTTTATTTCAGTTAGCCTAATAGCTGGTTTGATTTGCATTGAGAGATGATCTTATGGAAAGTTCCCCATGTCAATCTCTATGTTTGGTGAAGGGAATGTGATTATGTGGGATATTTTAATCCCAAAGGCCAAGGGAACTTTATCCGGATGCATATTATCCTGATCCATGAAATAACTGGCCGTTAATAATATAAATCTGCCTGTCTCTATGGGAATTTAACATAGTCCTGACTTATGCACCCTGTATTTTAAGGAAGAACATTTATTTATTTACGATACATTATTCATTCACAAAGAAAATTGGTGTCCTTAAAGGTTGGATTTTTCCTCATTTTTTTAATTAAGGCATTAAGATCAATTTCAAAAAGATAATTTTTTATTCCTCTTTTTAGTCAACTTTAGCATGGGTGTGTTCACTTATGCTATGCACCGTATATATATATATATATATATATATATATATATATATATATATATATATATATATGTATATATATATATATATATATATATATATATATATATATATATATATATATATATATATATACAATATAATATAAGTATACATACAGTATACTCATGTAAAGCCATACATACTATATAATATATGTGATTGTTTATATCGTCGCTAAATGTAAACTATAGTATCGCCCAGCTCTAGTCTGCTAAATGCAACAATAAAAGATATTAAGTTATTATAAACATTCAAATCATGAATTTCAGTAAATCTGCTTTGAAACAATGTCTTGTGAAGCACTTGACTTGAATATAGTTTAAAGCAGAATAAATAAAAATTCGAAATGCATTTCTTATTAACATATGAAATGCATATTAATAATAAATAATAATAAAAAGTTATAATTTATACTTTAATTTGACTCGCATCTATTTAAGGATCAAATTAAAATGTTAAATCTAATTGGATTTAAATCGAAAGTGCACATTTAAATACAGAAATGAATATAAAAACAGAGTGGAATGAATTAAACATTCAGCACATCTTGAGCCATTATAATTGTGACATTTAAACAATTAAAGTAGAGGTTTCACCTCATCAGACCTCCGGCTAAATCCTCCATACACACTGAACAAAGTCTGATTATGCACATCTGCTTACAGCTGAACTTCAAAAGTCTACAGACGCCACATCAAAAATCACAATTTTTTACATTGAGCCATTACAGTCGGCAGTACAATCATACATGGGGACATTCAGGTCTGCTTTTAAAATAGAGTTTGAGGGCTCCGACTGGCAGACTGACAAAAGCCTGCGTGAACAGGGAAAAACTGTTCCAAGTTGTTGAGTTCTTCAAGTGCTGCCAGTCACTTTGCTGGACTGCTGTAAAACGAATGTCATGCTGATGCCATCAAAGCACACGCATGCACAGGCGTCCCACAGGCACACTCAAAACAGACATGATTGTTTTTCCGAAATCTCAACCCGTTATCCAATGACATTCCCTGCCTAAGAAAAAAGAAGTGACTAAACAACTGCCTCTTGTGTTTCTCGAAATCTGACACAGATTGCAGAACATGTGCGCCGTGCAAACATTTGCAATTGACTGAGCAATTTGCAATAGTCACACAATTGACTACTGTGCAATTGACACAATTATACGTGTTTTTTTTTTTTTTTGAATACACATCTTTTTTTTCTCCGTTTTGTCCTTCAGTTCACACTGAGACACCGGTTTTATTAAATGAAAACGAAGCTTTTTGAAAACGCTCTCCGAAGTGGATACTTTTGAACCGCCATTTTGTGGACTGTCAAAACGGAGGTATTTAAAAACGATGACGTAAGTTTAGTCATGTGACGCATGTTGTACCAATAGATGTTCATGTTTATACCGGTATTGTGCCAGTTATGTGCTGTTCACTTTCAAACAGCTGCTAAAATATGTAACTTTACACACTCTTCATATCACAGTCCTGCAAAGATGACAGAAAACTCACTCACATTTGCTGTCCTGCGGTAAAACATGAGCAGTCTCAGACCAGACATATAATAGTGAGTGAGTTTGCTGGACACATCAGTGAATGATGAGATATTTTGCTAAATAAAATTATCCTGCCAGAAGAATTGAGCGATAACTTTATTATTTATTTATCTGTCAGTATCATCTCAGTGAGCTTTTGTGAGGGTTTACACATGTACAGTAAGGGGAATATAGCGTTTTCAGACATTTTCCAAAAGTTTCTCATCCACACTGCAATATCGGAAAACGTCTGAAAACGCTATTGTGAACAGAAACGCAAACGCCTTCTTAATATAGACGTAGCCTGAATCAGGATTCAGTTCATGGAGTGACTTTCTGTTTAAATGTGGATTTATCTCTTAAGTGTTTCCCTTGGATAAAAAAAGCATATTTTTATGGGTCTTTCTTCAACATTATGAGCGATTTTATATTATCTATTATGCTATTTTAAAGTTTCCTAATGTTGATTCAGAGTCTCCTACAACAGGTTTACATGCATCCAAGGTAAAAAAACACTTCAATTACTCATAATACACATTACAGCATCAGCTCTTTTCTCACAGTGTCTAAAACGATTCGATCAAGGATTCAGTCTCTCTAAACCCCGCCCCTCTGAGAGCTGCTCTGCTCTGATTCGTCAGACGGCCCAGTCTGTTGTGATTGGTCGACAGCTTACAGTGTGTGTCGGAAACCAAACACTCATTATCATATCTGAATCTCAGCTCTTGACACACAGTGATCCGACAGTAACGATGGGTTGGTTTTACCGTATCAATTAGGGCTGCACGATTAATTGCAATGAAACCGCAACGCGATTTGCGATTATTTTATGCGTAGCTTATCAGTGCAGTGCGGCTGATCGGGAGTAAATCATCGCTGTAGCTGAATAAACATAAGATTTAAACGCTTTGATTGTTCATTAAACATGACTTATAAATACACGACTGCCTTAATCTGTGTAAGAAGCCACATTATCTAACAGAAGGATGCTCAACTGTCGTTATGAAGTGAGTTTGGAGTAAAACATGTTATTAAATGTTGTCTTTTGTTTGACAGGAGGTTCAGAAATGATTGTCATGTTTGAAAAGATGTTTGACGTGTGTTGCTTTTTCAAATGCACACTATAAGTGACTTAAACTCGCACTGCTTTCAGATGGAGCAGCGTTTAAGAGCCGTACATCAATGACAAGATGCACATAAAAAACTTTTAGCCTTTGCGATTTCAAAATCACGATAAGCCAAATCAGGTTAAAGGGTAACTAAACACTAAAACAACTTTTTTTAGTTAATGATCTGTAAGAATGGAGCTTCATAAATATTGTTCATTGATTCCAGTAAATTTTTTTGACATTCGGGTTTAAAGTGTTTTAATTCTACAATATATGGTTTAAAAACGTCTGAGTGCTGCCCTCTTCAGGTTGAACGGTGGCTACTGCAGTTGAATTTTCCTAAAAGTGGTTGCGGTGGTTCGTGACGCAGCGGTTGTTGGTAACGTAGGCAGGTTCCATACAAAGAGATGCGTCTCAGGCCCTCCGCTGGGCTCCGCCCACTTTTCCAGCATTTTTCAAATATTGTAAGAAGGTGGAGTCAGGCTCTGACCAGGGGTTTAGTTACCCTTTAAAGTGCGATTACATGGAAATTGCGATTAATTGTGCAGCCCTAGAATCTCATCAAAGCGGATTTGCTTTGTCAGCAGAAAACAGCGTATTCTCGACATGAACAACACGACAAACTCTTCCAGTCTCAGATAAACTACAGTGTTTGAGGGCGGGGCTAAGATACGCTGTTCAGCCAATCAAGACCAGAGGAGGGCATTATGCCGATTAGTATCAAACCTACACAGGTTGAGCAGGAAATGAGCCTGGAATCACTGACGACTCGTTTCAGGCAGTTCAGAACTGATTTTTTTCTTTTAGGAGACAATAACTACATATATCTTTGAAACTTTGCAGACATTTTACATCCACAAACAGCTTTATTACACACTGCATGAAAGGTAATATCCATAAAAACACACCATTTCCTGCTCATCAGGCCATATGATTGGATTAGATTTTATACCACTTTTTTGCTCACTTTTCCTGATACTACATTCTTCAGTTATCAATAATGGCTCGTTTCCACTGAGCAGAACGGTACGGTACAGTACGGTTCGGTTCGGGTCGGGTCAGTAAACCATGATCCAGCTAGCGTTTCCACCGCCAACAGTGCCCTACTTGATAGGCGTGGTGTTTGTAGGAAAGAAGCGATCAACGTCATTTTCGCGCGAAGAAGAAAGCGACAAAGTAAACACTAATGGATGGCATACAGCAGATCTTGTCCTTGCTTCTCGGCATGTTTGTCACAAGAAGACAAGCGCCGACATTAGGCATTTCTCAATACCAAGTATGTAAAGTTCTCAGCAGAATGACTCCCGAGGACGCGAGTCCGGTAATTCTCCAAATGGAACAGCGCGTTCTTGAAAGTGTCACTCAGCTCGCTCTGCATGTACATTTTAGGCAACAATAAAACGAAATATATTATAAAACACCGCTCTGTCCCTTTTCGTTTTCATTTGAATACATTATAGGCACACAAATGTGGTTCAGGCAATGTATAGACCTGATTATATTATGTACTGCATGTTTAACGTTAGCCTATTTATAACAAAACAAAATATAAAACACAACCCTGCATCTTTTCGTTTAAATTTTAAAAATATTAAACATATTCCAGGCAATATTTGCATTTGTACAAATGTTGCAATAAACAACATTACAGTGATAATCTTGTAATAAAATAAAAAATGACAAAACTCAACCCAGTTAAATTTCAGTTTTAGCAATAATAGCCATTATAAAAGTATAAGTAAAAGGTAACGTTACAATAAGCTATACAATAAGAGATAAAGCAAAAAATTCAGTCAAATATACAAATTCAGCGCTAGTCTAACGTTAACGTTACAACGGAAAAGTTATATAGCCTAAATATATGAAACTTCACTTAGCCCTCAGCCAAAACGATTGGCCAGGGAACGAATTATCGATTCATGAGACCAAAGATCACCCGTTAAATTTACACAAGACGAATTACCACTACAGAGTCAGCGGCAAACGTCAGAACGACTAGCCGAGGAAAGGCTGTTCCAGGCGGGGAACATGAGCGCCGAGCGCCCGGTGATCGCCTGGAATGGATCAAATTATCATAAATCAAATCATTATAAATAAACCACAGATTTGAGCTTTAAACAACTACATTATCGTCTGAAAAACTCTTAAAACTACATTTCGTGAAAGAATAACCGTAGTATTATATTCCAACTGTATATTAAAAAAATGGCGTTGCTTTTGTTGTCATTCCCCTTGTAGCACGCGCAAGTGACGATACTCTGTCAACCAATCAGCGTTCTGCAGTGAGTCTAGCTCCACCCTTTAGTACCGTTCCACTGTGCTAGGTACCCCAACGGAAGGGTACCCAAAAAGTGGTACGGTACGGTTCGGCTTTTTGGTACCATTCACAACTTTTGACAGTGGAAACGCAAATAATTGCGTACCGTACCGAACTGTACCGTACCGTACCGCTCAGTGGAAACGAGCCATAAGATTTCATTTCTTTCCTCACAAAAAAATGCATGTCAGAGAAATTCCTCCCGTGGGGATCCACAGTACGCAAAACATTAACTTTAAAAGAAAGATGAGATTCCACAGGCGTAAATCAGATGATAACTCCTCATCTGTGCCTAAGCCGCTGTGTGTGTGTGTGTGTGTGTGTGTGTGTGTGTGTGTGTGTGTGTGTGTGTGTGTGTGTGTGTGTGTGTGTGTGTGTGTGTGTGTGTGTGTGTGTGTGTGTGTGTGTGTGTGTGTGTGTGTGTGTGTGTG
>NW_027508794.1:202500-207500 GCF_051911475.1 Siphateles boraxobius
AAATCTTTAGATGTCTATAACTATGTGCTGAATGGTCTTGACTTGTGGCAACGTTACATCGCACGGTCCTGCCCAGCGCCAAGGCCAGAAGACGACAATGTAAAGAGTGACATTACAGTGCAATTTTAATCATGTGAATATTTTCTAGAAATAAAAATATTTTTTATGTATTAAAATTACATTAATTAACTATGTATTTGATTGTTCTTTCTTACCAGGTACTTTAAAAAGTCGATCACAATCAATCACAACGATGTATACAATCATAGAAGATTCATTAATTTAGAAAACATTATGCGATAAAATTTCAAAATTGATCCTGTAGGTGATTCTTGCACCCAGAAACACAACAAGATGACATTTAATAAAAATAATAATCATTTAAGATCCTTATTATGTAGCCGAATCTGTGCTGGTTTGTATTGGCCGGCTCCAGCTAACAGCGTGACGTAATTGTGACGTCGGTGCAAAAGGGCTCTATATCCTAATGATTTTTGGCCCACAAATATACCCGTGCGACGTGTGACTGGTTTTGTGGTCACATATTATCATATACTGTAACCAGTAAAAAACGAGTATATTTGTGAAAATAAAGTGTTTTGCATTCACATGTGGACGTATAAGATTATCTGCTCATTTCTCGCAAAACCTCTGAAACTAATGAAGTTTCGCCCACAGGTTTTTGAGCTGTTTATGACAATGCAAGAAGCATAAATCTGGCAACAGAGACGGGTTTAGTTTCACACACAAATCATCTCAGCTGAGACGTGGATATTTTCTCAGCTCACACACTTCTCATGATCACAGAGCCAGGTATTGATGAGTAAAGTCACTGGTAACCCTTTACAATAACGTTCATTAGTTAACATTAGCTAATGCATCAACTAACATGAACTAACAACGAGGAATACATTTATTACAGTATTTATTCATCTTTGTTCATACTAGTTAAAGTAACACCAGGTAACTTTTCAACCTTCATAATATATTTCCAAGTCTCTTGTGATGGTACATCGACTTACAATAGGTTGAATGACACGTCTGCCATAGCCTGATGGGGTGTGTAGCGTTTTTAATCGTACTTTTAACCTTCGGGTTTCTGGTAGTAACCGGCGAACAAAGAGAACTACAAAACTCGACTGCTTTACGGCATATACGTCACTTCCACCACCACCCCCACTTCCTTAAAATCGCAGGGCTGTCAAGTGTCACGCATTGAGCGTGACAGTCACTCATCTCTGTCTTTTGTCACGCTCTCCCGCCACACATTGTATTTCTCACGCTGAAAAACTATTTGTAATATATTTAATATGCCGCAGCGCCCAAAACTCTGGCCGCGCCGCTCTCACTGTGGAACCGGCATGAATTCAAGCGCGTCTCCTCTGGTGTTGTTCGTCTGGTGTTGTTAGCCAATCAGAAAATAGCACTATTGTATCTGGGTAACATTTAACGCAACAACCAATGACACCCCGTAGTCTGGGGTGTTTTTTTGTCTGCCAGACTATGTTACGGAAGCTATCGTATCCTCCGTTTATCTTCATGAATCAGGTAAGGATTATTTGTCTTGCCTCAAGCTATAATGCAAATCGATTTGTAAAATTTGCAGATTTATTTATGGTAGCTTGATATTATAATATTGACGATATATGGTTATTATCTACCACTCAAACATTACATTGAAGTATCATATAGATTCAGTAAAACGGTAACCAATAGACTAGGCTACTATAATGACACTGGCTTGTAAACGTGATCATCGCGATCATTTGTCGTTAGAAAAAAAATAAAACCCATGAAATTATATTCATATGACATGCTGAAATATATGCCACTGTACCTGGGATGAAGACATTTCACACGCGACGCAAGCAGAACACCTGCATGTGACCTCCTCCTACAGTGTTCAGGGCTATCATGGTGGCCAACAAATGCACGATGACAGAGTTTACGACAGTAATAGAGGACAATACTGTTTCCCAACTGTACGGGGACCCCGAGAGCAAAAGTTACCTGGTGTTACTTTAATATAACACGGCTGTTCATTGTTTGTGCGTGTAAATTCACAGTGCATTAACTAATGTTAACAAATACAACCTTTGATTTTAATAATGTATTAGTTAATATTAATAAATGCTGAAGAAGTAATGTTCGTTCTTAGTTCATGTTAACTAATGAAAAAGTAAAGTAAAGTGTTACCAAGTGATTTTAACACCGGCTCTATAGTCCACTATATACCACAAGTCTTATATTAGACAGACACACACTGTCACGATCTCACATATTTCACATTTGCCAGTGGACCGATTTTCAACAAGTCTGGAAGAGCATAAATATTAAAGAGGAAATGCATGAAGGTTCAACAGGTTCCCACGGGGTTTCTCATGCAACATACTGAAAATAAGGAAACTCACATCTCGTCGCTCACACTCGCCCAGGGACCGGGAGCACAACAGAAAACGTGAGTTTGGAGTTGAAGAACATTACAGATTAAAATGAATACAGGGCTGCACAATAGGTCCAATAAATGTAAGATTGTGATGATCAGGAAAAGATGCTGTGAAATAATCTGAATTGTAAAAAGCGCTTTATAAATGAAGGTGACTTGACACTTACAGTGAAAGGAATCTTTAAAACCAATTAAATGTATTGTTTTGGGTTGAAAAAAATGAATACTTTAATTCAGTGAAGACACATTAAATTGATCAAGAGTGACAGTAAAGCATTTTTCATGATTTCACTTAATTAGACATGCTTTCTGATTACTAAAAAAAATTATTAAACCATTAAAATGGAACATAAAAATTTAAATAAATAAAAAAACAATCTAGAAAAATTGAAAATAAAAATAAATTTGGGAAAAAATAAAGAAAATTTCATAGGGTCCTGAACATATAATTATTGTTAAACTTTTTTAAAGTTTCATGATTTCAAATAATTAGACATGCTTTTTGATTATTAAAAATTAAATGTAACCATTAAAACGAAAATGGATATAAAACGGATTTTGGGGGAAAATAAAACTATTATATAGATTATATATGGCCCAAATCATGCACTTTGACCCCTGTGTTGCGTTTTCAGGCCCTTGAAACGCATCGTCATGTAATAACGGCAAAAACGTATAAAAAAAATTCCGTTATTAGTTAAAACATGTCATGCAAACGTGATATGATGCTCAGTAACACCCTAAAGTGAAACGCTAAACTCACGTACGCAACATCCGTTTTTACTCATACAATCCAAACATCTTGAGGATTTAAGTGTCAGTTGGCGTTGTCCCGCGAGGACGCTAACCATCATGGGACTCAGATCTCAAGAGTTCAGGCCGAGCTGAGAGAGACGGATGAACGATGTCCAGCGTTTATCAGTTTCTGCAGACAGATGGACTACAGCTGGACAACCACACTGTACAAATGAGATAAGAGAAGCGCCGACAGCAGGGAATCTGAGTGTGTTTGTGCGCATGAATACACATCTCTGGATATTTCCACTTTCACACAACATTCTGCTTCCAACTTCATCCGAAAAATGGCAAAACTGAATAATACTCCTACCCGCCATCCCACAATCTTCAGCCTCCACGCTTTAAATACAGTACTTTTTATATTTAAACATGCAACTGTGAAGTAATAAACCTCCCTTCACACCTTCTTAGTCGTGTCACACTTTTCCTGCGATGCAATAAAGCTCTTTAACACACACACATGCATACTCTTATAAGCAATAACCCAAGCCATTGCTCAATATAATCGGACAAAACCAGATGCACTCGAGAACTGAGGTATAATGAGAAGATTTGGCTTATGCCATCTGAGAGGAAGAGGCGGTTGTCATGGAACCTGTTGCCGAGCGCCTGTCGTCAAGAGCAGCTTTGCATGAGAGCCTCTGTGGCCAAGCTAACCAGAAGTCACGTAAACACATGACCACCTGCTTCATCAAATATAAAGCTGCTGGAAAAAGAGGGAATAGAAATGACTCTTTCTCGGCGTAAAACGATACAGGCCTACGCAGAAAGAAAAAGAGAATGGAAAGATGAGTTCAGGAAAAAAAGATAAATGAAAAGCACTGCACATTTCGTCTGAATGCTTCCGGATTCATTCCCAGAAAGTCTGCTTGCAGGATTCGGGATTCAGATCTACATTATTAGTGTTTCTTCTGCTCAGCATTTATTTGACTGAAATATTCCAGTTGGTGCTCAAGAAGCATTATTATTATCAATGTTGAAAAAGTCTTTGCCACTTAATATTTTTTGTGGAATTCGTCGTAAATAATTTTTTTAAGTTTGGGATAAGATAAAAGAAAAACAATAACACTTTTATTCCGCAAGGATGCATTAAAAGCGGCATGTATAATGTTATAAAAGATTCTGTTTCAAATCAATCCTGTTCACTCTAAAAATGCTGAGTTCTTTTAACCCAATTGGGGGACAAACCCAAAATGTAATTGTAATTGTAAATGTGGGTTAAAAATGTAATAAAAAAAATTCAACCCAACGGCTGGGTTTGTCCATATTTGACCCAAAGTTGGGTTGAAACAACCCAGCATTTTTTTAGAGTGTTCATTTCAACTTTCTATTCATCAAAGAATCCTGGAAAATAAAATGTTTGACAGTTTACACAAAAATACGCACTGTTTTAACAGTGATAATAATCATACATGTGACTTGAGCATCAAATCATCATATTATAGTGATTTCTGAAGGTCGACACTGAAGACTGGAGTAATTGATGCTGAAAATTCAACTTTGATAACAGGAATAAATTACACTTTACTATATATTCACATAGAAAACAGCTGTTTTACATTGTAATACATTTTCAGAATTTTACAGTATTTTTGGTCAAATAAATGCAGCTTTGGCGACTTTTTTGAAAAGATTAATAACTCTTAATTATTCCCAACTTTTGAGCAGTAGTACAGGATAGATAGCTGAGTTATTTGTTCTACTCAATAACTGGGTTGAGGTCATTTTAGGGTTATTTTCACAATATTTGATAGTT
>NW_027508794.1:212500-217500 GCF_051911475.1 Siphateles boraxobius
TCCAACTATACTTTGAGGTTGTGCTGGACGTCTCTGAAAGCTCCAGGTTTATCTTGTAGGCAATTATAAAGACAAGCTGCAAAGATAAGCTGGCATTAGTGATTCTCCATTATGTCCTCAAACCTCGAGACTGGAACCAATGCAGAATCGCGTTGAAGCCCTAGTTGACATATCAAATCCTTTGAAGGAATCCAGTGTTATAATTCTTCCAGTACATTATAATGTACTTAAGAATAGCCGAGAAAGAGCTACTTAACTACTTGATTTGCCTTTTTAATCTATGAATGATAAATTGAATTCATAGATTCAGAGTTATAATGCACGTTCAGATTAAATGCATGCCTAATGTTTTCATTGTGGCTTGACTATTAAAGGGGTTTTTAATCACAGGGATCCCTAAATATGATATGTATACAGACTCATTTATACTGTGTGAGAAAAAATATTGCTGTATTTTATGAAAAATAAGTCACAACGGGTCAAAATTGCATTGTTTAGAGAGAGAGAGAGAAAAAGTCACAACTGTGTATAAATCATTTTAGAAATAATGTAAACTCATGTAAATAAAATAAAACCCTATAAACAAACACTATAAACATCTATTTTAGTTCCAATCACTCCAAAATAAATATTTTAAATGTAATGGTATTCATAACAGAACAGGAAGGAAAAATGTAAATATGAAATAAATTATTGTGGCAATCGTTAAAAAACAAAACATTTATTATAAACACTGAGCCTAAACAAATGTATTTAAAGCGAAACTGAATCGGTGTGTGTGAAATGCATTAGACAAATAAACTTGGGTGTACGTGCCTCTCATTCGACACAAATATAAATGTGTGTGTGTGTTTTGTGTGTAATTGCATTAATTGCAATATCAGTCACTTTGCAATACAAGTTGCAGCATGTTTCAGATGATAAAAGACCTCGAAAATATGGTAAGCATGACATTATAAAGGCAACATGTTGTTCCCAAAATTAAATAATTTATTTTCAATCGCCATTGTACACTGTAAAAAACACAACTTGAAAACATTTAAAATGACTGATTTTGAGTTGGTTCAGCAAAAATCCACACTGTAAAAATCTCGTACAACAAAAAAAATCTTAGTACTAATTTCCCCTAGCTTTTTCTTGTTGAGTCAACTTTTGTAAATAACAGTTATACGAACTGAAAATAAGTTGGCTGTGACACACACAAAAAAAGGTTTAGGCTAGTTGAGTCAACCTGACATTATTTGTTTTCTGGAGCAACTATTGTATAACAAATCTTTTTAATCTTTTCATCATAAAGGGAATAGTTCACTACTCTTATTCCTGATCAAAAGATATTATTTGTGAATAATATATTAGTTTTACCAACACAACTTTTATGCAACAGATCAGACATTCTGAATTTTGATTTTTAAATACAATGTGGGAATTTGTTTTGGACACACACACACACAGACATATGCATTACTCACTAACTAACATTGAAAAACTGAAAGCATAATAGGACTCATTTAATCTTTAATATTTGGCCACTTCTTTACAGTAGAAAATGCTATAGCCATTGTCATTTCTTTAACAAGAATATGGACATCAAAACATGCAAACTCAGTGCGAGGGTTTAAACTTTTATTTTGAAATCGCAGTGAACAGTTAGCTTTACAGATGCACCGATGGATCGGCCAATTATCGGTATCGGCCATCGGCCGATTGTTTAAATACAGCCGATGATCAGCGCCTCTCATACAATAATCGCAAATAGCTCTGAAAAGAAACTACGTGTCATCTTTCAAATTCTGTCCATTTGATCACAAAATTCAAACAATAAATGGCGTTTTGACGCTCTTAAATGTGACGTGACAGATCATTGTAGCTCCTCAGTTCAAGTAAAATCTTTTCTTCCACTTTAATGCAAATGATATCCAGAAAAACATGCATGAATATCAGAAGGTATGTTGAAAGATATAGTACAACTTACCGAAATCCATATCATGACTCATGTAATCTCTCAATCTCTCTTTTTTTCCCATAATGCATTTTAAAATCAGAATTCAGAATGTCTGATCTGCTCAGGAAAGTTTTGCTGGTAAAATTATAATATAAAATAATCACTTTTGGTCAGAAATAAGATTAGGGATGCATTCTAGTATATGAGGCTGAAAACTTGATCATCTTGGTTTCTTTCTTTCATAGCAACAAATTAAGTGCTTTTCTAAACAATGTTACAAAGACCACAAACTCACACAAAAAGCCAAGAGTCAAACTGACCAACCAAAGGAAACGCTCATCACCAAAATGGTGACCAAATGATTTTCAATAAAAAAATCAACATCTAAACCTCTTAATTCTTAAGAACTTCTGTTTCCAATAGACAAAAAAAGTGAATTAGTTGAACTACAAAAGATTTGTCACAGAATAGTTGCACCTCTCCAGAAAACAAATAATGTCAAGGTGACTCGGTGACACTAAACGTTTTTTGTGTGTGTGTGTGTGTGTGTGTGTCACAGACAACTTATTTTCAGTTCATATAACTGTTATTTACAAAAGTTGAGTCAACAAGAAAAAGCTAGGGGAAATTGGTACCAAATTAGTATTTCTGGCATCGAGTCTGGTACATGGGTACACTTTTGATCATTTCCACATATTTTCTATCTATCTGGGTTGGGACGCTTACACACATACACACACACACACAAACACACACACACACTACAGCCTCACGTGCGATGAGCAAAGTCTCTGGGCAACCGCGTAAACTACTTGGGTACCGAAAAACAAGACATGTTTCGATACTCGGTAGTATCGAGGCAATTCGGTCGGTACCTAAAAAGTACCGAACTCTGTACCCAGCCCTAATTATATTAAACTGCTATTTATTTTCAGATATAATTATTACACCCAAATAAAAACTGAAATGCTTGCACATATAAGGTAGTTTTCATAAGGATGGCAATGAATGGCAAATCTATTCAAACATGCATATATAATTAACAGTAAATAAGCTCATGTCACCTATATGTTCAGTTTAGTTAATTTTCTGTATTAGTTCTCATTAGTTACCATGGTGTCTAATTAGTCCAGCTGTTCCTGTTTAATGTCCTCATTTACCATGTGTGTGTATACACTCCCTTTTCTGTTCAGTCAGTTTTCTGTATAACTAGCTAACAAACTGTGAACATCGGATGACTTTCCTGATGTAAATTCACAAGCTGTTTTATTGACATTGTTCCGCGGTTGAAACACAGATTGAGAGATTACATGAGTCATGATATGGATTTCGGTAAATTGTACTATATCTTTCAACATACCTTCTGATATTCATGCATGTTTTTCTGGATATCATTTGCATTAAAGTGGAAGAAAAGATTTTACTTGAACTGAGGAGCTACAACGATCTGTCACGTCACATTTAAGAGCGTCAAAACGCCATTTATTGTTTGAATTTCGTGATCAAATGGACAGAATTTGAAAGATGACACGTAGTTTCTTTTCAGAGCTATTTGCGATTATTGTATGAGAGGCGCTGATCATCGGCTGTATTTAAACAATCGGCCGATGGCCGATAGTGAAAATAATAGCTTTTATCGGCCGATACCGATAATTGGCCGATCCATCGGTGCATCTGTAATGCAAACTGTTCACTGCGATTTCAAAATAAAAGTTTAAACCCTCGCACTGAGTTTGCATGTTTTGATGTCCATATTCCTGTTAAAGATATGACAATGGCTATAGCATTTTCTACTGTAAAGAAGTGGCCAAATATTAAAGATTAAATGAGTCCTATTATGCTTTCAGTTTTTCAACGTTAGTTAGTGAGTAATGTTTGAGCATAAAGATCTGCAAGGTTACAAAGCTCAAAGTCCACTTCAAAAAGAAAGATTTTATTTAACAGAATCCACTTTTCAAGAACTACAACGAACAGCTCGTTTGGACTACAACGCGATTATGAAGTCATAATGTCTACTTTGTCGGGACAATCTGTTTTTTATGGATGACATCATGTAAGCATGTCTTAATATTTGTAGTTGCGTTTTCTATCAACAGTTCTAATTATAAGATCTAAGGTGTTGCTATGATGTAAAAAAGGGCAAAGCTTTGCCTCCGCTCGCCTGCTAACTAACATTACAGTATTGATGTAGTGTTTACTGTAGCTTTTGTAAGCTCTCGCTTTTGTAAGACTGTTTACCGTCCCTTAGGAAAATGAACCGTGTTTTTTGTGATCGGTTACTGTTTTGTATAACCATAGTTTTCCGACAAGCTTCCGTTTTGGAGAGCTCAAAATGTGCTCTGCATGTGCGGTTAGTTCGCCTGAAATGGATGTTAACACCAGGTTTAATGGGGTCCATGACTGAGACTAACTCAGCTGATGTGGACAACCATGACACCCAAACAAATCTATACCATAATGAAATGTCCCGTCTGAGAAATGGAAGACACCTCAAAACTGTGCAGCGAAGCTGGTCCAGGTATGCAAAAGGACATTATTATATATTACAGGGAAACAACAAATCTTCATTACCCTTTCAGCCCGAGAGTCACTGTGGCATTTTCAAACACAGCTTATGACATAATGACTGACGACTGAAGGTTTTCCCCAGCTCTCCGTTCATTAAATATAGATTAGCTTCTTTCTGAAGTCTTCAATGCCTCTGATAAATTACCAAAACTGACTAAAACACAAAGAAGTAAAACTCCAAAGAACTCCAAGGTGAAGTCTTATGGACAAGCGTATTACAAATTCAAGCTCAGTGCTGTGAAATGCCCGCGATAGATTCAGAATAAAAATATAAAGAAATTGTGCATTAAACAACTGTTGCAGTGAATCAAAACTTTCAATAATCTTTCAAGATTTCAAAAAATCTTTCAATAAAACTCCTACACAGTTCTTACTGGGATTACAATGCATCTGATCAGAACAAATTACTTGCTAAACAAACCATATGTTTGTAAAGCAAGGGCTCAGTTTCATGCGTAATAAACACATTCCCAAAACACGTAACACATAA
>NW_027508794.1:227500-240000 GCF_051911475.1 Siphateles boraxobius
CGCAACACGAATTAAGATGTTTATGATTGAATCTGAGAGCTGGATCACTCCTGCATAGGCTTCTAAGGGATTGAAACTTGCCGGCCCCGAAAAGTTATTAAAGACATCGTTAAAATGATAAGCTAAACAAGCCTTTGTTGGTAATGGAGAAGAGCAGCTCAGTGATCAGAGGAGAAAATACAGCATTATGATGCTTCAGTTTGACAGGGAAGTGCAGAATCTTCTTCAAAGAGACCGACTGAATATTAGATGAGAGGAAAAGAGAATGGGGGGGGGGGGGGGCATTATCATCTGCACCAGAATACTGAAGAAATTAATGTGTGAGAGTGTGAGACCTATTTTTTATTCCTTTTGAACTTTTTGCCATTCAATTTCAATTTGGATTTTTTGGATGAATCACTTCAGATGATCATTTCTGATTTGTAAATGTGACAGAACTGGAATATAGCACACTGCCTATTACAATACAGTAGTATTTGAAAAAGTATGCAACAACAAACATTTCTAAAGTTATGTTTACTACTCGAAAATTGTTTAGTTGGTGCAATATTATTGATCTGCCGGCACTGACACCGTTATATGAGAACTGAACTTAGCTGGACGATGACATATTATATATTATAATATTATGAGAATATTATTACTATTATTAACTAAGTTAATAACTGTTTTACAACAGAAATGAACCATCTTACTTGGTATTTTTTTGGCTATTTTCTTCTAGATCTGCTGTACAGCAGAAATACATCTTTGTTGCATTATTTTCCTGTTAACTCTGTAAAGCTGCTTTAAAACAATCTGTTTTGTAAAAAGCTTTTTATAAATAAAGATGACTTGACTTCAAAAAGGTGACTTGAAATAAAAAAGATCATATTTATGCTCACAGCATGCATATGTTACTGAGAAACAAAGATAGTTGAATTATATAGCTTAATTGCATGCTTTTATTTTGTGCTCTGACAATAAAATCAGCTTAAAACACATTCGATACAGTATGCAAATCTTCCAAACTCCAGTTTGCATAAATGCACTTTTTAATTATTCATGATTGAAAAGTGTGGTACAAAACCCTCTAGCAGAAAAGAGCAAGTTCAAAATCAAAATTTTTTTCTATGCCGTCCAACACTTTTGGCCAAATCATGATCAAAGACTTGTTCATTCATCCTGTAGGCACCCTGGTGATGATATCAGGACCTGAAGGAAGACACCAGCACAGAATCAAAAGGAAACATTGTAAAAATGTAAAACAAAGCAAACGCACCTCGACACTTTTTCCTACACTGTGCTCTGATTGGTCGGCCGGAGCAGTGTGTTGTGATTAGTTGAACCACCAGTTTCAACACACTACTAACTAACTCAACCAGGCCCCGGCCCTTTATTCTGCGTATTAATTATTTAATTGAGGAATATTATGACGTGTTCGTTCAAGAAAACTCAAGACTACAATAGAGGCGTTTCAGGGAGTTCAGAAACACTGAAATCGAGAAAAATGTTGTGTTTTGTAACTTTGCAGAGCTTTTTCACTGTCAAACTAAAGAAAGATGAACATTGAAAAAAGCATATTATGTCAACCTTAAAACATGATGAATAATTAAGAATGCTTTCCACCAAATAAAAAAAAGGTATCTGGTAGTTTCCTTGCTTTTCAAACATTATAAATGTTTTAAAGGTGCAGTGTGTATTTTTTAGAGACATCTAGCGGTTCGGTTGCGAGTTGCACTAAGGGCTCAGGCCACCGCTCACCCCTCCCTTTCAAAGAAGCTACGGTGGCTAAAACCGGACAAACATATCGTCGTCTGAGACAGCAGAGAATAGCCAGAGTAAGCCAAGAGTGTGTAACATTGTCACTGTTTCTGTACCACAGTCCACAGGGCTCCACACTAACTTTTCCACTGGTTGCACTGGTGCTACCAATTTTCTCAGTTGGTCGCACCAGCATATGATTTGGTCGCACCTTTTTTTTTTTTTTTTGCTACATGCCATGGGATTAATCAATGCATGCTGATGAATAGTGGTTTTAATGGACCAAGGCTAGCAAAGGCTTTCTGGGCTGCAGCAGAAATACCTGTAATATATTAATTATCATTGCCAAATTTCAGGATTTTCATGGATTTTGGACAGTAATTTTAATCTTTAATTTTAAGCATTTTACATTGGAATTATATACAATCAATCTATTTACATTTGAATCATATTCTATCTATCTATCTATCTATCTATCTGTCTATTATCATCTTTCTATCTTTTAAAAATCATTAAACATTCAAATGTATGCATTACATTTTAAAAGATTAGATAATATAATAAACTGATACTGATTTTTCGTTATCAAAGTTTATAGTTGTAACAAAAAGCAGAAATCTCACACTCCTTACCTTCTGCACTTTATAATAATTTCCTCTTCCTCTGTCGAGCGATCATGAGAGTAATCGCTCGACAGAGGAAAATATAACCGCTGAAAAGACGTAGGAGGAAGGGGCTCTGTGTTTCGTGAGACCATTTTTATCATTTTTATATGCCTTAATTCGTGAATTCGTAATTGGCGCGTTTCACCATCAGTGTGCAATGCGCGTGACGTCTAAGTTCATCAATAAATAAACTGCACGTGTCTTGCGGAAGAACATTGTAGACGGAACTTCTCTCCGCAGCCGAGACGACCCCGGGATAAAATAGTCCGAATATAAACACTTATTATAGGCGTACCGTAGTGATTCAGAATAAGTCAAAAACACGGTTTGGAAAATGGATTCATGATGTAGCTTACTCGTTCATTTTGAACATAAGTTACGGACTGCAGCAGCTGATACAACGGCGACCAATTTTAGTAGTAAAAGTTTAGCTGGCTAAATATGAGCTGTTACTGTGGCTGAGCTGGTTAAAGCGTAAAGCCTTGTTTACAGTTTTTTTCAATCGCTAACAAGCGCTTACCCATACTTCAGATACTTTTTCTAAACTCTTAACACAGACTCACACCTACAAAACACAATTGGCCAAATGGATAGTTTTCTTCTCAAAAACACATTTTGTTAAATATATACTAACTCTTCATTTCAAAATAGAACACATTTTTCTCTGCACACACTAACTTTACCAAAACACTGGAAATCTGACTCAGAATGAAATTATTCTGTCAAAGAATAACACTTGTTTTCACTTCACAAAGTACATGCAGTCAATCAGAGTACACCAGGTTTCAAAATACTGGCTATTGTTGACATTACAAAAACTTCATAGACTTTTGTGTTTCAGTTTTACAGGTATTTGCATGCAAAACATGCAATCCACCGTTTTTACACTAAATGTCTTGGTTGGGAACTGTATGTCCACATGTACTGTAATGTTCACATTCAAAAGCATTCCAGTAAAAAGCAAATCATTTTTTTTCCTGTTTCCTGTTTCCTTTTCCTTTCTCACTCCACCTCTCACTGCACCTCTCACTGCACCTCTCACTGCACCTCTCTCTGCACCTCTCACTGCACCTCTCACTGCATCTCTCACTGCATCTCTCACTGCATCTCTCACTGCACCTCTCACTGCTCCTCTCACTGCACCTCTCACTGCACCTCTCACTGCATCTCTCACTGCATCTCTCACTGCATCTCTCACTGCACCTCTCACTGCACCTCTCACTGCACCTCTCACTGCACCTCTCACTGCATCTCTCACTGCATCTCTCACTGCATCTCTCACTGCATCTCTCACTGCACCTCTCACTGCACCTCTCACTGCACCTCTCACTGCACCTCTCACTGCACCTCTCACTGCACCTCTCTCTGCACCTCTCACTGCACCTCTCACTGCACCTCTCACTGCACCTCTCACTGCACCTCTCACTGCATCTCTCACTGCACCTCTCTCTGCACCTCTCACTGCACCTCTGACTGCATCTCTCACTGCACCTCTCACTGCATCTCTCACTGCACCTCTCACTGCATCTCTCACTGCTCCTCTCACTGCATCTCTCGCTGCACCTCTCGCTGCACCTCTCGCTGCACCTCTCGCTGCACCTCTCACTGCACCTCTCACTGCACCTCTCTCTGCACCTCTCACTGCATCTCTCGCTGCACCTCTCGCTGCACCTCTCGCTGCACCTCTCGCTGCACCTCTCACTGCACCTCTCCCTGCACCTCTCACTGCACCTCTGACTGCATCTCTCACTGCACCTCTCCCTGCACCTCTCACTGCACCTCTCGCTGCACCTCTCACTGCACCTCTCTCTGCACCTCTCACTGCACCTCTGACTGCATCTCTCACTGCACCTCTCACTGCATCTCTCACTGCACCTCTCACTGCATCTCTCACTGCTCCTCTCACTGCATCTCTCGCTGCACCTCTCGCTGCACCTCTCGCTGCACCTCTCGCTGCACCTCTCGCTGCACCTCTCCCTGCACCTCTCACTGCATCTCTCGCTGCACCTCTCGCTGCACCTCTCGCTGCACCTCTCGCTGCACCTCTCACTGCACCTCTCACTGCTCCTCTCACTGCATCTCTCACTGCACCTCTCACTGCACCTCTCTCTGCACCTCTCACTGCACCTCTCACTGCATCTCTCACTGCACCTCTCACTGCATCTCTCACTGCACCTCTCTCTGCACCTCTCACTGCACCTCTCACTGCATCTCTCACTGCATCTCTCACTGCACCTCTCACTGCACCTCTCACTGCACCTCTCACTGCACCTCTCTCTGCACCTCTCACTGCACCTCTCACTGCACCTCTCACTGCACCTCTCACTGCATCTCTCACTGCACCTCTCTCTGCACCTCTCACTGCACCTCTGACTGCATCTCTCACTGCACCTCTCACTGCATCTCTCACTGCACCTCTCACTGCATCTCTCACTGCTCCTCTCACTGCATCTCTCACTGCATCTCTCACTGCACCTCTCACTGCATCTCTCACTGCTCCTCTCACTGCATCTCTCACTGCTCCTCTCACTGCATCTCTCACTGCACCTCTCACTGCACCTCTCTCTGCACCTCTCACTGCACCTCTCACTGCATCTCTCACTGCACCTCTCACTGCATCTCTCACTGCACCTCTCACTGCACCTCTCGCTGGGCCTGCTCTTCTCCCTGGGCCCCTTGCTCTTACTCTTTCTCGTCCAGACATTACAGTGTTTGTCTTTTTCTGTTTCTTTGTCCAAAAACATAACTCCTCAAAGTCCTCCGTTTACTGTATAAGTGTCAATGTAATAGAAAAAAATAACCCCTGCTACTGAGTCTAAGCCAGACTGGAATCAGCTATGGTTGGCCCAATTTACCCAACATAAATCAGCTACGGTGTGTCAATTATTCAATTGTTTGTTTATAATCAGCTGAGATATATTGTTTTTGAACTGATATAATTGCAGAAGCAGATGTTTTTATACTGTATCTAAGGTCTGGAATATTGTTTTTGCTATTGTGGGATGGTGTGTGTTAACATTTGTAAATACTACAAAAACAATCCATAATTTTGTTGGGAGGTATAGCTTGTCTGTTAAGAAAATGTAAGCATTGTGGAAATGTGTTCAATGACTGCATATTGTGTGAAAACGACATGAAATGTGTGAATGGTATGGCCACAAAAGACCGATGCTGTGCTAATTGTGTTTAGAGTTTTGAAAATGTGACAACTGGTTGGACAAACGCTTGTTAGCGACTGAAAAAAACTGTAAGCTCGACGCGTCCGCGTGAGCCAAAAGGTGCGCGCGGCAAAAATGGCATGATTGTAACAGCACGCGTGCCTCCGCATCCCCTAGACACATTTACTACACACAATTTTTTTCTCTGATTTTGAAAACTCTTCGCGATCGACTTAAAATGCTTCCAAGATCGACTTGTCGTCCGCGATCAATGACAAGAGTAATCAGCTGTCTCACGAACGTAACCAGCACATTTATCCCCACATAGCAAAGCCATAACACAGCGAGGGAGAAGAATTAAGTTACATGAAACAATCCAACTACATATTTTACACCACTGACAAGGGAAACGTCACTACTCACGGTGTTTACTGCTAGCTTCTAGCTTTCTGCTGCTTCTCTTTCAAGGTAGTGAGGAAACGCGCTCTGTAACGCTGTTTGTTCGCTGTCGGCTACTGTAGAAACATGACATCACAATATGTCGACCTTCATAGAAGGGGATTCCCGCGGTTATGTAGATATAAGTGTCTCATTCTAAGGTAATAAAAACATTACGGTTTATAACTTAAGTTCTTTATACACCACTGAACACATAGTTATGGATGTCATATTGCATTTCTGTTAATAGATACTCAAAATGATTACACATTGCACCTTTAAAGCAGTCCTGCAAAAAAAGACTGAGAAAGACGTGAGGATTTGAGGAGAAGTGTGGCATTACAAATACACTGCATTTTAAAAAATTCCTGAGGGATTAAAAAAGTAAGTACGAAAAGTGACAGGTAATTCTTATTTGTAATGCAACTTCTGGTTCATAACAAACGCTGTGAAGCTCTGTACTACAATTAACATTTTTAAAAAATAAACAAAAATCATTTGGATTATAATTAATGGTTCATTAAGCTATCATCACAGTTGTGATAAAACAAAACATTAATAACTGCATAAATCCTTTAGCATAATAGGATTAATATGACTTTAAGATAATCTGATTAGTGTTCAAATGTTTAAATTACATATTACACACTTACTTAATGTGCCAAACCATCAATGACTTACTGCATATTGTATTTGTAATTGTTTGTGCAAAATGTTTTCGATTATATATAAATGACTATAAAATAACAGTCAACTCAAGTCAAGTAACGGTTATTTCTATAGCGCTTTATACAATACAGATTATACAAAAGAAGCTTCTCAGTAATAAACAGGCAAAGTTTTATTTTACTTCAGTTATGAAACTTATTTAATTCAGATATGAGCCTTGTCATTATTCAGCTCAATTTAGTTAAATGTTTATTCGATTTAGTTCAATAACAGTGTTAATGTTGTAAAGTTCATAAATAATATCAACATTAATATAAATTAAATAACATAAAAAACATTACTTTTGTAATAATACACTGTCAATAAAAAGAAATCGTATATTTAAGAAAATCTAACTGAGTTGTGATTTAAGTTGTATTTGGATTAATCGCACAGCACTAGAATACTACATTACTAGACTATTAACACTAATAATAATAATATATTCTGTTAGGACAAGACAAAAGAAAAAGAAATAAAATTCTGATCAAAATACCTACATAAAAAGCAAAGCATTCAAACAAGCTAGAATGGAAAGCTATCTGTCTCTGGAAATTACACCTGTATTTCCATAGCAGCCAAAGCAGCACTCTACGATTATTGTTATTATTATTATTATTATTATTATTATGTCTTGTGGAAAACCTCAATTTCCTGCTCCATTTGACATCCGTTTGTTCCCTTTGAGGGCAAAGCAGTTATTAACATCAAGGGTGAAACACACAGGTTAATCGAGGACTTCTTCTATAATGACAATCTATTCTCCCTCATTTCAGGTCAATTAAACTCTGAGGTTCTGACACCTCTAAAAGGTGTGCTATTTATTTTCTTTTTGGAAGGGGGTAATTATTTCATTTTCTTGTGCACCTCTTTCCCCCAGAGGAAATGCTTTGAATAAGAACAAGACGGCATAATAATGTTGAGTGTCTGGACGTTTTCCCGCACAAAGACGAACATACCTGCTCAGTTAATGGCTCATTACAGGCGCTGTGATTGCACAGGGGCTCAGAGGCCTATTGATTGACTGACGAAACACAACTAGAAGACAAACAGCCAATCTCAGGAACCGAGCAGTGATGCACGGCTGTCCTTCAGAGATAACGGTGAACTTTGTGCTTTCAGTTAAAGGGCTCGTGTCGTGATCTTTTGACATATAAGAGGTCATCGTACTTTAGAAATATCCTGCAAGTTTCGTTAGTCCAAAAATAGCTTTTATTGAAACTAAGCTGCCAAAACAGCTCGTTTCGGATTTTTCTCAGTATGACGTCATAGTGCGACCAAGGACTGCCTACTTTTACATCATCGGCTCTGTGGCCCCGCCCACCGATTTGCACATAATGTCTAGAAGTAAATACAAGAAATAGGATTACTCCAGTAACAAAACAATAGAGAGATTTGAAATGCCAAGTTGTGGAAATAACAGTCTTTGCATTCCCTTCCTTGTGATCCTAACATTAAGAAAGAGTGGATTAACTTGTTTTATTCCAGTAAGACACAGTACATTTAGTGGTCCCACTTTATATTAAGTGGCTTTAAGTATTATGTACTTACATTGAAAAATATGTACAGTGTACTTATTGTGTTCATGTTGTATTGCAAAACACTTTTGCTGCTATTGAGGTGTGATACGGGTAAGGTTAGGGTCAGGTGTGTGTGGTATGGGTAGGTTTAAGGGTGGGTTAAGGTGTTAAGGCTGATTTATACTTCTGCGTCGGACCTACGCCGGAGCCTCTACGCTATACACTAGGTGTTGGTTTTCATTTATACCTCTCTGTCGTTGTACGCGTTGACGCGAAATTACACATGCAGAGGGGACATGTGAAACCCGAGGGAGGGGTTCTAGCAGACCAATCACAGCGCTTGCGTCCGCGTAGAATTGACGCGTTGTTACATTTTTGGAGAGGTGCACGTCAGGGTACGCCGAAGGGTACGCGCGACAGCCTACGACGTAGCTACGGCTTGAGTTCGACGCAGAAGTATAAATTGGGCTTAAGGGAAGGGTCAACAGTGTAATTACAAATGTAATTACATACATTAATTACAGCTGTAATTACATGCAGGTATTTTTAAAGTATAAGTACAATGTAAAAACATGTATGTACACAATAAGTCCATCGTATCAAATTATTAGTTTCAATGTAAGTACACAGTACTTAAAGCCACTTAATATGAAGTGGGACCCATTTAGTTGCCAAAGCGACTTTTAAAATTTTTATTTACTTTAAGATGAAGCACTAAAATGATTACCTGGAAATAAATAAAGAATAAAACTGAAATAAAAAGTAAAAAAAAGTCATTGTTTTTTAAATGTAAAAGGAAAGATTTTGGGGGGGAAATTACATGACACTATGAAATTAAAATAAAATGGAGATCTGATATACTGATAAAATAAATGCCAATTAACAATATTGACACTGAATCATTATTTAAAAAAAAAAAAAAAAATTCAAAGGTAAAAAAGGTCCAAAAATGCAGTGAACCACAACTTATCCTTATCTGTAAAACAAAGTTATTTAAGACTTATTTTCTTTGTTCACATCTGTGTATTTGTCTATTTGTGTTAAACTCTGCAGCCACTACTAAAAGCACTTTTAGTTGATTGTTGTAGTGCGGTCCAATTACGAAGCTACAGCTAAAGCCTAATTATCTTTCTGCAGCTGAAGGAAAATGTATTCCTTTCTATGTTGTAAAATGTAGGAAAACACATTAATTACCCTGCCCACAGGTGGAGATTATTTCTTTCTTCATCTTAATGCACCGTCAATAAAATGCGCTGTTTGCTGCAGCCACATATGCACACACACTAACATCACACACACACACACACACACGCACACAGTTGAGACGCTCGCCCAATGTGTGTGTGTGTTTCTGTTATTTTCAGATATTTTTTAATCTTGGATCTCTGTGTTGCCATCAGAAATATTTCAGCACTGCACTAGCGTCCACACAACCATATTGAGGCACATTGTGACTTTGAGCAACATTACACATTAACAAACATAAGAACTCTAATGTATATTTACATATTTTTTAATATCTAATTTAATCTAAATTAAAATTCAAACTATTACATTAGATTCGATTCAGTGTTTTTCGAGATACACAAATGTCCTCGTAGACAATCATGCCACTTTGGATAAAGACACTGCATCCCAATTTTCAAGTCAATCGGACTAACCGTTTCATAGCTATAGCCATTTTCGTGATTTTTTTCTTTCATTGTATAGCAAAACCAAGTTGCCAGTCGCCACAACTTTTTACGCGACCACAGATCAAGCCGAGTTTATCTCATCCCGTTCAAGAGGGATAGCTGTTTTAGTAAAAGTGGCCACACCAACTTTTTGAACATGTCTCATCGCAGACGTCAATCAGTTAGAGAATTATTGACAATCAGACTCCAGAATATTTCTGCACTGGTTTGGTGCCAATCGGGCGAAAATCCTCGGACTAGTTCGCAATAGTAGTTTTTTTTTTTTGTTGAAAAATCCAAAATACCTGAAAATAACGCGACAAGGGTGACGATCGAATCCAACCGTGACATGCATTTTGTTTGTCTTGAGCCAAGGAATCAATATAAGACATTGAGCCTGTGACGATCGGTTTAGGAGTTTTGACTCATTACTTTTGTTCACTGTAGCGCCACCATCAGGCCGATTGGGGCGATGATGTGGACTACCATCCCTCAAAGTTTCAACTCTCTACGACTTACGGTTTTTGGTCTGCCCGATCACTTTTAGGGGGTCATGACAAAATCATTGATTGGTTTCAGCGCTACGTGCCTGTTATAGACATTTAGTAATTACAGCAATTAAACTGAATGAATAATAAACTATATGAATTGAAATAAGCACTGAAATCAGATTTAAGATCCAAATTGGCCATTAACGTTTTTATTACCAATTTAACCGTAATTGAATTATTTCTTCTCCTCTCTGTCTGAGCACTAACACACACACACACACACACTATTTATCCAATGCTTCAAGCCATCCCATCCCAGGCTCTTCTCTGAACACATCGGTCCAGTATTGATTTGTAATCGGGCTCAATGACGGGGATGGAGAGCATTAGACCGAATTTAAATTCAACATCCTGTATAATTAAATCTATCCGCCTTCCCTCAGAAGTGCTCGTTACGCAGCTGATTACACATGGGAGGCGCATTTCAAGTTACAACTATACTTTTTTATTTCAAAGTGAACACCTAATACAGACCTACACAACACTGAATCTGTCTGGGGGGGAAAACAGCACTCAATAATTATCAGTGCATCGCTTTCAAGCATCTCCAGCTTTTTTTACTTTTAAACTTTAAATCTTTTACACGTTCTAATAGATCACGGGCCTTATTTATAAAGACATACATGAAAGGATCTTACACTTACACTTTGCTTCTTGTTAAATGTTATTAAAATAAAGCAAAAGTAACACGATTGTTGAATATTTTGTCACAATTTAATTGAATTGTGTTCAATCAACCTAATATATTTAAAACTGAAGTTTACTTAATTCATTCGTGTGAAAACTACATGAATCATTTTTCTTGACAACTAACTGGGCAGTGGATGTGTAGTTCCCAGCATGCTTTGCAAGGGACTGCATTAGGAGGGTAAATTTAGGGCTTAAAGTGTTATTGTATGTGTTTTTCAGTAAATGGAAAGATGTTGTTAGGTAATGTCAGTGTTTAATGTTCAGTTATGTTCGAAACTTAGAGGACTTTCTGTAATGTTTTTGAATTTTGTGATTACCATTATGCAGAAGAGTAGTAATCTATGTAAAACGTTGTTATAATTCAATTGAAAGCTAGTAGCTTTTATCATTGGAAGTAACTATAGAGTCAAATTAGCTATAATGTTGGCAATTTTAGGCAGGACAAAAATTAAATCTAGGTAACTTGGCAAAACTTTATCTAGTAGGGATGACAATTATTTTAGTAGTCTTGACTAAATTAATTTAAGTTCATGCAGCAAGACTACAACAAATCATTTCAAAATAATTAGATTTTATTGGAAGATTTTAATTCGATTTCGTGGAAACGTTTTCCTTAATTTAATTAAGTTGGTTCAACTATTTTATTTTTTTAAAGTGTATGTGAACATAAGCAAATTTCTGAAAACATCAATATACACAAAAAGCATTATACATTCAGAAATCATTCTAATATGCTGATTTGCTGCTTAAGAAACATTTCTGATTATTATAATTGTTGAAAACAGTTATGCTGCTTCATATATTTGTGGATTCTTTGAATAGGAAGTTCAAAGAACAGCATTTATTTGAAATAGAATAAGATATTTTTTAAAGAAATTAATATTATTAGGACCTAAATTGATCAAAAGTGACTGTAAATACATTTATAATGTACATTTATAATGCTACAAAGATACATTATAAATGTATTTACAGTCACTTTTGATCAATTTACGTCCTAATAATATTAATTTCTTTAAAAAATATCTTATTTAAAATCTATATTTGAGAAACATACGAGCAGCATAACTTTTGTGCATGTTTTGTAAATTCATTATTTCATAATTTTTTACCAGATATATAAACAACATTGGTTGTTATTTGAAGCTGCTTTCAAACAATCTGAATTGTATAAAGCGCTATAAATAAAGGTAACTTGACCTAAACCGGCAAAATAACACACTCAGCAAAATATTGTCTAATTATCATTATTAACACAACCATAGAAAATATTAAGATATAATTTTTGTCAATATCACACACAGGTAATAATAAGGATGCAAATATACACATTATTTCTAAACATCAGGAGGAA
>NW_027508794.1:245000-272500 GCF_051911475.1 Siphateles boraxobius
TAAGAGTTCTGCAAACCTGATGTTGCATTAGATATTCAGGATAATCAAAACCAGACAGTGTAATTAACTCTGGGTCACAGATAAATAACATCTATTCTTTTCTAAGCCTCACTGACAGTTTTCACTGACAGTAGAGAAGAAAACATGCCCCTTCCTGCCCTTACCAGCGAATGTCAAATATCTGCTTTATTCTGAACAGGAAAAAAAGAGATGTGTGATGGTGACACCAAAAGAATTTATGGCAAAAAGGTGAAGAAATGACGGACACATAAAGCAAAGAATGAAAGTAGAAAAATAAGATTTGCGGGTCTCTTACCCCTGCCGCAAATCCCAGACTGCCATCCAAGATCCGCTTCTGAAGAGGAAAGAAAAAAGATACATTGAAAAAAAAACATTTTTTTTTTAATTTACAGTAAAGAAACAGCAGCTTTACTTTACCGTAAAAAAAATGGTTAAAAACAATTATTAAAACAAGGTGTTGACGAGAGAAACACATGATGAATGAAGTTCATCAGAAACAGCTTTTTCACAGGCTGACGTAAATACTAATATTTATTTAACTTCCAAAAACTGTACATCTAACAGTAGTTTACTGTAAAATAAAATTACATGAAATGTCCCGTTTGATCGATTACTTACTTACGTTTTCACTGTAAGTAGCAAGGTCACTTTTTTTATAGAAGCATTTGTACAGTCTTTTACTGTTAAAATTGCAATATTTCTTTTAAACAAAACTCAAATCACCACATTAGCACAGTTTGATTCAATGCTTTGACTCACCCTAAAAATAGAAGTCATTATTTATTTTTCACTATAGCGCTTTAAAATATACAGATACAAAGCAGCTTCCCAGTAATAAACAGGAAAAAAAGAGAATCATTGATGAAAACTTCATCAAATAAGAGTGTTAGTATTATATAAAAATATAATTATTATATAATAATTATAATAATATTTTGAATTATTTTTTATTTAATTTTTTAGTTTTAATGTTTGATTTGTATTAATTTAGTTTTGTGCTTCTGTAATTTTTTGTGCTTTTTTTAAATATTGTTATTTAGGTTTAATTTATTATTATTTCAGTTTTAGTTTGACTTATTTCCAGTAAATAATTTTAGTGCTTCAATTTGAACTTATTTCAGTTTATTGCCAAGACAACATTTCTCATTTTAATTTAGTTTGAGTTTTTCAACTAATATATTTATATTTTAATTTATTTCCACTTAATTTCAATTGACAGAAATAGTCTTAGTTAATGACAATAACACTGATTTTAGATTAACTCACCCTACACTCATAAAAAAATGTAAGCCTTTTTTAAATTGAACCGAATAATCCTTACAAAATTTTGATTGAATAACTGAACAATCCTTAATCGGTTATTCAAATTAAAATACATAAGGACTATTCAATTCAATTAGATGGAATTTTACTGTTAATTCAATTGCGTAAATCTAAAAATAAAAAAAGGCTTAAAAATATTTTTTGAGTTTAATGTTATAAAACACATTTGGCTTGAAGAAAAGTGGACTAAAATTATATGCCCTAGTGAAAAATAAACACACCAAAATGTGTTAGAAATACATTTATTTCATGCGAAGTATACCACAAATACATTTACACATTTATGGTCCTAATAAAAGTTTGTACTAAATGCATTTTAGTTATCTGGAAATAGTGCTGAAGTCCAACTAAAGATATACTTAAGTATATTTAATTGTGCTAAAGTGGAACTATTGCAAGTATACTTCAGGTACAAGTTAAATATCTCGCATGTAATGACTGATATTATACAGAGATACTATTAGTGATATTAGTGATTATTTACATCAGTAAGTCTTGATATGCCAGTAAAAATGTTAATGGGTTGGTACAATACTTAGTATGAAATAAATGTTTTGGTTTCTTTCACTAAGGTGCATAAAAGTGATCCGTACATTATTCAAAATACCTTCTTCTGTGTTCCACGAAAAAAAGAAAGTCATTTTCCAGACAGAAACATAGTGTCGGCCCAGATCCGGGCCACATCTGGTACATGTGGATATCATATTTGGGCCGGATCTGGGCCGACACTATGTTGCTGTCTGGGTCAGAATCAGATTGAGAACGACATGAGCACATGATGACAGAAATGTCATTTTTGAAATGAAAGCTTGTTTCTGCATGGCTCAATATTGCATTAAAGCAGTGGTCTGAAGAGACCCAGCTCACATTAAATATCTTGCATATAAAGACTGATATTATACAGAGATACTATTAGTGATTACTGATTATAATTAATTTAAACACATTTTAGGCTTAATATTAAGAAATGTGCATTGTGCAATAAAAAAGTACTCCAAATAAAATGTAAGTCTAATATTTACATCAGTAAGTCTCAGATTACATGCCAGTAAAAATGTTAATGGTTTGTACTATTCTTAGTATGAAATAAATGGGGGTTTTGTTTTCACTAAGGTGGAAAACAGTGATCCGTACATTATTCGAAAATACCTACTTCTGTGTTCCACGAAAGAAAGAAAGCCATTCCCCAGACAGAAACATAGTGTCGGCCCAGATCCGGGCCACATCTGGTACATGTGGATTCAACGCGTATCAGATGTGGGCCGGATCTGGGCCGACACTATGTTGCTGTCTGGGTCAGAATCAGATTGAGAACATCATGAGCATATGATGACAGAAATGTCATTTTTGAAATGAAAGCTTGTTTCTTTAGAGATCCAGCTCACCTGTCTGCCGGAGAACACGAAGACCAGAGCGGCTCCAGCTGCCGTGAGGGCCCAGGTGAACAGGGTCCCCAGCAGGGCCTGAACCACAGGACTGAAGCCTGGAAGCATGACGCCTGTGCAAACGAAAAACAGACAGGAGACGCAGATGCAGTTTATACATCACAGAGTTGGGTGTGTACAAAATCCTGTTTATCCAGGATTCCTGTAAGCACTGCAGATTAAAACAAGCCTTAACTAACTATTTGCATGTAGAATTAACGTTCACTTAATTACAAACTCAGTGAGACAATTGTGTGGTTATAATTACAATAAATATGGTCCTTGTTATGCATGTTACATGTAGTACTAACTATAAATTATGCATAATTACATGCAACTAGCCCTATAGTAAGTACATTACAAATATTACTCAGCACTTAAATGTATAATTACACTGTAACACGGACCTCTGAAAATAAAGTGTAAACAATACAATATATCTAGTCAGATGTGTAAACAGACTATTTCTGAGTGAGTACAGCACCTGTCATTATGCTCAAATCAACACCAAAGCATCGAAACAAACTGATTTTTTTTTTTTGATAACTGTTAAAACAACTATTAAACAATCTAGTGATGTGATAAAGTGAATGCAGTGCCGAATAAAGTGTATAAGCTACAGACCATCGTGAACTTCTAATGCATTTAAACGTTCAAACATTTCAAAAACAGAAAATAAACTAAGCTTTAGCCGAGTTTTGGTTCGTTTTCATTCATTCTTTGACATTTTTACCTCAGCATAGACTTGTTATTGAATAGTACTTACTGTTTACAGGCACCAACTGAGCCGCTTCACTTCCTGCTTCCCTGTACACGTGTCTGTGTTGCGGCATAAGCCCCGCCCCCCTCGAGCTCCTATTGGGTAATTCACACGCTACGGAGTTTTAAAGTGGCCACGTCAACTAGTCATCAGATGAAGTTTGCATAGGCAGAGACAGCTGTTCATTTATTTTGGAAATGCCCTTTTTTTTACTTTGGCAAAATGTACTTAAATGGACTCATTGTTGGAAATGGAAAAATTTTAATTACTGTGGAAAGATGTTATAGGTATTATTGTAAACTCCAAAGATAAACACTTATTTTTTATTTTATTTTTTTATTTTTTATGGCTAAATTTCACATTCATAAATGCTAATTTTCATTGTTTTATTGCATTTAAAAATGACTTGACGCATAATATTGAGTATAATTTTACCCTCAAAGAAACAAAAAGCTATTCGAATTATTCAAGCATCTACACTCTTTAAAATATTAATACTATCATTAATACTGTTTATACGTCCCCCTAGCATTTGAAATGTATTGTATTGTATTCTATTTCTATTGTTTGTTTTGAGATTTCTTCAATACATTTTTTTAATAAAAAATAAATAAAATTGAAGTTTGAATAGGTTGATTTAAAAAAAAAATCTTTAGTTGCTGTACTTTTGCCTCAAAGCAAGATTGTTCTGGAAGAATTTTGAAAATTATATTGGGAGAAAATTGTGATTTAGCCTTTTGTAAAAAATAAAATAAAAAAAAATTAATACAAAATCAGTGAAAACATATCATAAAGAACTTATTTTTTGTATATGCTTTATTTGAACATTCCGCTTACAGTGTGAAACAACAAAATTAGAACACAACAATAAGAATAACAAAAATATAAAATAAAATAAATAAGGATTTCTGTAATAAAACACTTCATAGCACAAAACAAAAACAGAACTAGACAGTGAAATAAACAAGAATTGGGAAAAAAGATACAGAAAAGTGAATTAAATTAACTATTAAAAATTGAGTGCATGTGCTATGATATTTTAATGTTGCTTTATATCCAGACAACCTGAGTTTGAACCCCTTTCATATCATTTTCCAATCCCTTCAATGATAAAATTATAAAATATTTTATATATATATCTATTGCAGCATAATCCAATCACTTATCACTAGTCCTTTTTTTGTCATGTGTGTGCTTTAATTATTATTAGTTCCTTTATATTTGCTGTTATAACTCTCCTTTTATCTTTCATCTCTGCTCTCATTTATTTGATCCAATTTTCTTTCTTGATAACGATTGGCTTTCTTAGAAAAGCACTGGTTATGTATCCTGCACTGCTTCACATCACATTTCTTTTTATCTTTTCTTTTATGGTGAGCCGATTTTTGTTTCCTTCATGACAATGTGATTGATTTACCATATATGAACTTCTCATGTTGATCTTTAAGAAGGTCTGTGAAATAGGGTTTGAAGTTTTTTGAAATATTAAAATGACAGAGCATGAACTGTGTTTTTTTATTGAGACAAAATACTTTGAATAAATTGGATTCCTCTAATAGTTGAAATTGTTGTGGATTTTCAGCAGCTCATAAACAAATTTGTGAAACTCAAGGTAAAATGCAAGATGGCAAATAAAGCATCACTTTACAGGTGATTCAATACGGCAAAGTGCATTTGAGTGTTTGTAATTCAGAGCTATGATAAACCATAAGAAATGAGATCAAAGAAGAGAGATGAAAGATAAAAGCGGGGTAATTTCAGAATCACTGAAAAACAGAAATAATGGACATAATTAAAGAACATATTTCGACTTTAAAATACTGCTTTTATTTGTAGGTTGAATTATCATTTACTTAAAGGGATAGTTCACCCAAAAATGATAATGATCCCATAATTTACTCTCCTTCAAGCCATACTGTATGTATATGACCTTCTTCTTTCAGCCAAACACAATCGGAGTTATATAACTATAAAAAATATCCTGGCTCTTCCAAGCTTTATACTTTATGCCTTTATTAACCCCTGGAGTCGTACGGATTTTTTGGGCTTCAAAATCTCAGGTACCATTCACTCCCATTATAAAGCTTGGACAATTTTTAATACAACTCTGATTGTGTTCGGCAGTAAGAGGAAAGTAATTTACACCTAGGATGGCTTGAGGGTTATTAAATTATACAATCATTTTCATTTTTGGGCGAACTCACCCTTTAATACTAAGCTCATATTGAGTATTTAATCACTGTACAATCTCTTCCATTTTTATGTTATAATACAGTATATCTACATGCATTAGAGACTCATTAAGTTTGGAGTGAGTGAAACACTTACAATTAACCATATCCTAAACTATGCTTTAATTTGATAACTGTTAAAACAATCCATCAAGTGATATTAAAAAGCAAATGCAGTGATATTTAATAAGATGCTGTATTTAAATACCTAATTTTCATTAATATTTCACAAATACATTTCATTCATTAATTTTTACTGCATTTTACAAAATGCTGGTTTGCTTGTTTGGGTCTAATATGGACAAACCCAACCGTTGTTTAATTAAATTTCAAACCCAATGGTTGGGTCTGTACATATTTGACCCAAACATGAGTTGAAACAACCCAGCATTTTGTTGAATGTACCTCAGCATACACTGTTTTACTAATTAAAGAACACACATACAACAAAAGCATACAATACAAAGGAATAAAGATAAGAAACGAGAAACACACATTAAATGCTTTTGAATGAAAGGTTTCAGAATATTTCCAATCACGTCCTGGCTCTTCTTTACAATTCTTAGAAACTACAGCATGGTATTTGTAAAACCGGTATGTTCCTAGTTAAGAGATACAAGAAAACTGAAGCCCAGAACAGTGAAACCAAACGCTGGCCATGTAGATTTATTGGAGGGGACTGGATACCTGTCTTCAGAAACACAAAGTCACTTGAGGCCCCTTAAACCTCGACATAAGCTCAGCATGCCAATGGAAAGTTCCAAAATTGTAGGAATGATTCATGGAATCGGGAGTAGAATGACGTCCAAAACAATTAGCATATTGCATAATCTCTACTAAAACAGTGCTTGTGGTCAATGAGGTGAGTATATATGAGCCTAATCATTACCTCCCTCAGTTACTGTTTTCCCGCATTTCTTGGGAAGTTCACTGGTATTCCAACAATGCGTGTCAGAAGAGGAACAGGACTAAGGTGATCGCTCATTACTCTTGCCCTTTTATCTGCAAGCGCTTCCACACACTGAGGCCTTGTGTGCGTGATAGATGATTCACTGACCAACAAACAAAGACAATCAGCCAGAAACATAAACAGCAAAGGGGGGAAATGCAGCATATTCAAACAAGCAGAGGGTGACAGGCCAGATTCATCACTCATCCGATGAGGACGCATTTGTAAAGTGGGTGGCCCAGAGGAGAAGTTGGGGGTTGATCGGCTCGGATTGACCCCCCACTGAACTGCGAGGAAAGGGAGGAAGCATAGGGGTGGAGTGAAGGAGGAAAACGAGAGGGAGTGAACAAGGGAGTGTGAAAGATAGAGGCTGGATGGACCTTCTGACAAGAGTGTTTAGTTATGAAAACAAAAGTATTGTAACAGATGGCACCCTGGAAACCTCATAACAGCGGATTGGAACGAGCCGGCGCAGCTTATCGGAGTCGACGGATGACTTAGACACACACACACTTTGGGATATATAAGATCTCCACAGGAGGGTCTGACACCAACTAGAGTTTGGAGATATTTCAACAAATATCCTTCCAGGTTTTTTGGGGTGAATTGTGTTTTACCTCTGAAATTTCTTCGAAGATCAGTTCTTAAGATGGGAAAGTAAGCCTTCAAGGACAAGGTGGAGATCAAGAACTAATCCTGGTTCTTGTAATACGTTTGAACTACAAGGACTACAAGACCAAAAATGGAAACGGCAGTGCCTTTGGGAATGTTTTACGACAACGTGTCGGTTCTAGGTGCCGCGATAAACAATGTCTACATCCAGGAGGACTTCGATGCGTTCAGCGTCACCATGGCTGTGATGTACCTGGCAGTGTGCATTGTGGGATTGGCCGGGAACTCGCTGGTTATAATCGCCATCCTAAAGCTGGACAAAATGTCTTCGGCGACCACCGTCTACATTTTCAACTTGGCTTTGGCGGATGGACTTTTCATGGTAGGACTCCCGTTTATCGCTATCCAAAACTTCCAAGACCAGTGGATCTTCGGAGATACCGTTTGCAAGCTGGTTATGGTTCTAGACGGCATTAATCAATTCACAAGCGTGTTCTGCTTGACGGTGATGAGTGTTGACCGTTACATGGCGCTGGTAGACCCGATGCGATTCGCTCGTTGGCGGACGCCACGACGGGCGAAGATCATCGCTGCATTAATGTGGTTTATCTCTCTATTTCCCGTGCTTCCAATGGCTATTAACTTTTCTGCTAACTACGGATTGTGCACCGTTGACCCTCACGTCGCATCTGACACCTGGTGGTTGACCTTTCTTAGCTACACGTTTGTATTAGGCTTTGCTTTGCCCTTCACCGTGATGATTGTGTTTTACACGGCACTGTTAGTGACTCTGAGGAACGCCAGAACGCAAACGTCTTCTTCGGAGAGTCACAGGCTGGAGAAACAGGTTACTAAGATGGTGGTGGCGGTTGTTTTGGTGTTTGGCGTTTGCTGGCTGCCGTTCTACGTCGTCAACTTTTGCTCTCTGCACCGAACGGATCTGGCGCTGGACTTCACTCGTGGCTTTGAGTTTGTGGTGCTGCTGTCGTATTCGTGGAGCTGCGCCAATCCAATCCTGTACGCATGTCTGTCGGAAACTTTTCGAAGGCATTTCCACGCCCTCCTCTGTACCCATAAGAGCTCGCCGACGCACTGTGACCGAGACACCGAAGGCTACGTCCTGCGCGACACCAACGCGCAAGGCGTGTTAGCTTAGAGTTTTAAAGTCGCCCTGTGGTGAAAATCCAGCTTTAAATGTTGATTATATGTCTATGTGGTGTTTTTAATATGCTTTAAGAAAAAACATGTCTAAATTCAGAAGTCGGCACCATTGCTGAGTATTTTCTCCTTAAAGGAGCAGTTCACTTTTTAAAAAACTTTTGCTGATAATTTACTCACCCCCATGTCATCCAAGATGTCCCTGTCTTTCTTTCTTTAGTCGAAAAGAAATTAAGGTTTTTGATGAAAACATTCTAGGATTTTTCTCCATATAATGGACTTCATTGGGTACCAAACGGCCCAAGGTCCAAATGACAGTTTCAGTGCAGCTTCAAATGGCTTTAAACGACACCAGATGATGCATAAGGGTCTTATCTTGCGAAACGAGCGGTGATTTCAAAAATAAATAAAAACGTTTAAGTTTTATAAGCACAAAGGCTCGCCTTGCTCTGTTTTGTGATGCATGTTCGTGACTCTCCTGTTCGAACTCGTTCATCAAAATGAACGAATTCTTTTCGAGTCATTTCGTTCATTCAACAAACGAAATGACTCGAAAAAAGATTTGTTCATTTTGATGAACGAGTTCGAACAGGAGAGTCACGAACGTGCATCACAGAACAGAGCAAGGCGAGCATTTGTGCTTAAAAAACTTAAACTTTTTTATTTATTTTTGAAATGACCGCTCGTTTCGCAAGATAAGACCCTTATGCATCATCTGGTGTCGTTTAAAGCCATTTGAAGCTGCACTGAAACTGTCATTTGGACCCTGGACCATTTGGTACCCAATGAAGTCCATTATATGGAGAAAAATCCTAGCATGTTTTCATCAAAAACCTTAATTTCTTTTCGACTACATCTTCGATGACACGGGGGTGAGTAAATTATCAGCAAACGTTTTTTAAAAAGTGAACTACTCCTTTAAAACTGCAGTGAACCAAAGACAGTCAAAAACATGGTTTGAAATCGCTGGTGTTTCTGACGTCACAAACTACCTTGAAACCAATCAAGTAAACCTGTCATTAACTGCGAACTAGCAGGGGAGTCTCCAGAGATGCCAGGATATTTATATGTTGATATGAAAAATCGGGTAGATTTAGCAATGTAGCGCATGTATGATGTGTATTACGATGTTATGATGAACTATACCTATGCCTTTCTCCACTGACGTTCTGTTTTGTTCAAAGCGTTTCTGATGATTGTTAGAAGGCAGACTGAGATGGTTAACGGGAGGATAGTTTGTGTAACATAGCTTTCCTGTAGAACTGAGAACTGTTAAGAATGTAAAATGTGTACCTTGAAATGCAATGTAAGTCGCGTTGGATAAAAGCGTCTGCCAAATGCATAAATGTAAATGTAATCATTAGCACCATATTATTAGCTGTCTGATTACATAGTCAAGCAAAAGGCTAATCATATTATTTACCGTTATGTGTCCGACGTTGTAAAGAGCGATATTATTGTGCAGCGTTTACCTCAGCAAGTTAGCCGAGTGAATCTCTGAGTGGAGGCGGGGCTAATTAGCATATTCATAGTTCGGCGTACATATTAAATGAAGCAAGGGTTTTAAGTTTTTTTTTTTCACAGGAAAAAACGTTTAAATATGTAATTTTGGTGATCAAAAATGAGGTTTAGGGATAAAATTATCGACTACAGGGGGACTTTAAATATGTTGCAATAAATTCCAACATAAATCCAACATGTTTACTTTGTAAATAGACAATCCTTAATTGCTTTCTGCGCCACCTTTTTGTAGTGCAATTCAAAGTATGAGCCAGTGAGATTTGCCTTTGCTTCTGTGCGATTAAGAAAAATACATGAGCAGACTGAGGCATGATAAGTGGAAGCACAAAAGCAAAGTTGACGTGGTTGGTTTCCATGCAAAGGACAACATTTCCAAGTAGTAAGGATGATTTTGCAATTTCTGCCCTCCTGTAGAAGTGCTGTCCAATTGATTGGGGTTTTCTGGATGATGTCATGGTTGTCATGGCATCCAGCTTGGACCAAATATTTGAGGATTTTTGTGTGACTGTTGCTAAATGACACATGAATAAGGAATGTGTTTGTGAATTTGTTTGAAAGCAGTTGATATATTGATGCTAATAGCCAACACTGCCATGGTTTAAGTGACCATATTGCTCAAATAAATTTAATTATTAATAACACGTGGCCATACATATACATACATACACAGGGTAATGTTTTTATTATTTTTATTTTTATATATGTGTTGTTACCATTTTTGGAGATATTTGTTAAAAATATTTTTCTTGACCAAGAAACCAAAAGCAATTATTATAATTTTTTTCTTTTTTACTTTTTAATAATATATTCTGAATGTATTGTAATATATTATGAATATTATAAATCATAAGTCATTTACCCTTGTTTTATCACAACATTTTAAGCTTATGCTTTTACGCCAATATTTTACTTTATTGCATGTATATAATATTTGCATTTAATCATCCAGAACATGTTTCTTTTTATATTCCTGTCTACATGTGTAAATTATCATTGTTCATAAACATTAAAATGTGCAGATAATGACAGAGTGTGTAATTATCTTTGTTCATGTAAGGATACTGCATTATTTAAACGTTTATGAAGCAATTTTTTCAGATTAAACTTTAAAGAGAAACAAACTTGCATTCAATTCGAGCCATTTCTGCTCTGAAATGTATAACCACTTGGATTTTGCAGAGAAAAATGACTCGTTCATATACAATTTTGACTGAGGTTGGTATTAATATTAATATCTTGGCAGAGTTGAGGGCTTTGAACTGAGAAATGCGTTGAGAAAGCGTCTCACAACACTTCTTTGGCTCACATCTGTTATAAACGTGTTGTTTTTGCAGCAGTTTTATAGGCAGCCAAGGTGCAATGCAAGCCTATAACATACCTTTCCTTATTCCCTGGCTAATCTAGAAGCATAAGACTTTACTCATCAAAACAAGGGTATGACCACACATACTCGCACTCATTCTTGTCCATCATCATGTGAAAAAAAACTAAACTAAAATGCATGAGACAGACTTGGTGGGAGACAGTATGCTTAGATTAGAACACTTAAAATGCTTCATTCCCATGTACAAATGTAGGAAAATATTATCCCATGACTCCATGATGAATATGTTTTCCTAACGATTGTCAAAAATGTATACCTCTGACATAAAACAGATGGAGTAAGCTTATCAAATCTTCCAAAAAAATGATTTAGATACAAAATTAGAAGGTTAGGAATTGCTCTCACGCACATTATGTACCAAAAACAATTTTAAATAACATTTCTCCAGAGGTTATGAGATCACATCCCTCATTACTCCGATAAGCATCTGTTCTGTCACACGTGTCTAAATAGAAAATTACTTATTTTCATTATTCAGAATCAGCACATCATTGAGCAAAAATATTCTAAACGAATAATAAATATAATATATAACATAAATAAATATAAATATTATATATAAAAACATCTTGGCTGAGGAAGCTTATGCACTGTAACTCAATTTAAATGCATATTGCCATGAAAAAATCTATAATTTAATTCACAGTCCTGGTTTTTGGTTGTTCTTGTCTAGAAACCTTGCTTTAACCCTGCAATTATCCGTCACGTTGACAGTGCAACACACACATTTAAACAGCCAAACTGTCCGCCAGTTCAGCTGTCTCTTTTATATCCCTGATGACCCAGCTTTGGCTTTGTGCCGTAGAAAGCAGTCTTTATCAGTAGCTATCACTGTGCCTATAAACTGACAAAAGCTTTTAATTGGACCCTTGGGCGTCACATGTTCGGTCTAGGCCTATAATGTATAGGTTTGAAACATCAGGCACATAAGGAAGAGGTTAACTCAATTCAAGGCAGTGAGGCTGTTGGGGCTTAAAGGGCAATTCGTTTAAAGTGTTAGTTCACTCAAAAATGCGTCGTGTCAGAGGTCACTCTTCAACCAGAACTATAGACTCACCTACGGCTGTTACCGGAAGCCAGTGATAAGTTATAAATATGGATATTTTTCTTTCAAAGCTTCACTTCAGAAGGCCTTTATTAACCCCTGGGGTCGTATTGATTACTGTTATGATGGATGGATGCACTTTTTTAGGTACATTTTCTGCCTTTATAAAGCTAGGAAGAGCCAGGATATTTTTTAATAAAACTCCGATTGTATTCGTTTACGATTGTAAAATTGTATTGCATTCTGAAAAAAGAAACTCATACACCTATGGCTTGAGGGCGAGTAAATTATGGGATAATTTTCACTTTTGGGTGAACTATCCCTTTAAATTTTAATTACATTCAAAATTATATATAAACATTTAACTTTGAGGCTACTATGATACATGTTCTTAAAAGAATAAGAACAGATGTATTAATCTGTTTAAAAACAGAAGCATTTAAAATAAGAGCAGATGTAATGGAAACATTATGTTACATGACTTATCACTCACTGGAGTTAGTTTCCAAAAAGTCCATTATATTTTTGATGATTCAAACAGTTCCAAGTGCCCACAATAAGTGTTAAAATCGAAAAAATATTCATAGACATGTGTATATAAATGAGGGTGTCGAGTTATATTCAAGATATTTTAAGGCATGAAGAATTTTTTTCAAATAAAAAACATTTAAATGTGTCATTTTGGTGATCAAAGATGAGTTTTAAGAGATAAAAATGATTGACAGCAGCGGGACTTTAAATAATAATAATAAAATGAATAAATATTCAGCTAAATGAAGAAGCTGTCTGACTTCTGTATGGAGATTGTTCTGTTTCACACAGTTAGATCACCGTTATTTTTGTCCAGGCCAAAAGCACATGTGTTGAAATTGGAGCCCTAATAATAAATGCGATGCGAGTGTTTCACTCTTCCACTCGACTGCGACCTGTTGGTGTTCTCCTGCTGACTTCACAAATTAACCATGGCCTTGTGGGCTCGTCTTTAAAAAAACATGTTTTACACTCTCGATATGGTTTATTACATTTGTGGAGAATTTTGTCTTGAACATTTCCACCATGCAATATTTCACATATTCACATAATTCCACCATGCAATTTTTCACATATTTCCACACAAAACATTGGTTGAAATGGCATTTTAAACATTTGTTGGAATGAAATGACACACTCCTTTGGAATTACAGCATTTTATGTATCCTAAATACAAACGAATTCAAAATTGCTTAAAAATGATGTACAATAAAAATATGATGCACAAAAAGTGATATTTTTCACACATTTCATCTCATAATTTGTTTCAATCATGTTTGCATGATCTTCACTGACAGAACACTTATGCCAAAAAATTATGTAATTTTGTGGTCTTGAATTGTTTTTTTTTGTTATTTGTGTAAAATTCCATTTTTTGGCGCTAGCTAAAAATGATCAAATGTGTAAAAAATAAAATAAAAAAAGTATAAAAATAATTGAAAAAAAGCATTGTAAAAAGTATGTTTTACAGTAATAAAAATCAGCAACTGGACATGAAAGTGCCTGATAATAAAGAACACAGAAAATGCTTTGTTTTCTCATAACTATATGCATAATCCTCTTTATTTTTACCACACACCATCCTGACAAGAATTTTCCCTATTTCTATTACTACTTTTGTCAGCTTGAGGAGAATCCTCTGTTGCCTTTTTAGAACAGTGCATATATCCATTTCTTTAGAGCTTTATAACAAGTTTAGAAAACGAATGGGTCTCTATGTCAACCACTCATCAAAAATAATGGATGCTTTTTATTTTTCCATACATGTTTCAGTCAAATCATTTATCATTTTGATTTATTTAACCCTTTTTGTCAAGTTGCGTCTGTTTATTTTCATTGCCACAGTTTACCTTTCATCAAGGCTTTTCACGACTTATCAGCCATTGACCTTTAACCCCATCTATTCAGATTAACTACGTGCTGTCCAAGGTGAAGGCTCATGGAGTATTCACTTCTCTTCTTCTAGGATTGAGCATTTCAGTTCTGTTAAAGCAGAAGATAACCAGTCTCAGGAATTTTTGTTAAAAATAATGAAACAATTCATTATTTGTCAAGCAATTTAGAGTAGGCCCACATACATGCCTGCAGTTTTCGTATAGTTTATTTTTTGTCTGAGGTTAACTTAAGGTGTGTGTGTGTGTGTGTGTGTGTGTGTGTGTGTGTGTGTGTGTGTGTGTGTGTGTGTGTGTGTGTGTGTGTGTGTGTGTGTGTGTGTGTGTGCGTGCGTGCGTGCGTGCGTGCGTGCGTGCGTGCGTGCGTGCGTGCGTGTGCGTGTGTGTGCGTGCGTGCGTGCGTGTGTGTGTGTGTGTGTGTGTGTGTGTGTGTGTGTGTGTGTGTGTGTGTGTGTGTGTGTGTGTGTGTGTGTGTGTGTGTGTGTTTGTGTGTGTGTGTGTGTGTGTGGCCTGGTAAACCCTACATTATGGGGACAAAATGTCCCCATAAGGATGGCAATATCTGAAATCCTTGTTCGTGTGGGGACATTTTTTGGTCACCCTGAGGAAAACAGCTTATAAATCATACTAAGTGATGTTTTTTGAAAATGTAAAAATGCAGAAAGTTTTCTGTGATGGGTAGGTTTAGGGGTAGGGTTAGTGTAAGGGAATAGAATATACAGTTTGTACAGTATAAAAATCATTATGTCTATGGAAAGTCCCCATAAAACATGGAAACACTACATGTGTGTGTGTGTGTGTGTGTGTGTTTGTCAGACAAGTCCATATACTGACCCTTAGAACATAACATTCCATTGTTGTTGTTTGTGTTGTTCACACACTCCAGAATGTGAATTGGTCATGTGTTGATCTATGTTTGACCAGTTAGTCAAGATTAGTTTGTTTCAGCAGTTATTTGATACAGATTCAAAAGTGTGAATTCGATTTGTGCGCATGCACTTGGTTTGATTATATGTTTAACCCCTTCTCCTGCCTTCTACGGGCAATTGTCACATGACAAAGATGGCAGATTTCAGGTTGCACACTTTCACAGGATCCTACAATAGAAGAATATGACTTAAAAAGTAAACCCTATCTCCCTTTATATAATTTTTCTGTAATGCACTTGTGCACCTCGTCCTATACTATCATATTGTAATGATACATTTTTGTTCCCATGTTGTCTGGACATGACATATTGTTCAATAAAAATAAAAAATAAAAAACCTTCCACAGGGTTCTATAAGCCAGCCGAGGAACTGCCATTAAGATGAAAGAAGCTTTCTGCAAGTTGCAGAGTTTTTATAGTGTCATTTTTAAAGCTTGACTTCAATAAATTGTGCAAGTTTTAAGTTCACAACAATTTAACATCAAATTATTTTATCTCAAAGAATTGAGGTAACATTTGATTTCTCACGATATGACTAATTTAAATTCTCTGAATTAATTCCCTCATGCATTTCCATCTAATCTAATTTTAAACATCTTTTTTTTGGGGGGGGGGGTTCATAAATTATTATTTTGACCCCTGACATATTCCCGTATCCTTATCAAGACCACACAGCAAAAACAACTGAATATAGCCTTTCACGTCGTTTAGATTAATGTATCTGCGCAGGATATATCAAGGAAGCGCGCGCTCGACGGATCAGTAGCTCCATCTGCACTCACACTCGTGCGCGCGCTCCAGCAACACACACACGCGCGAGGACCTGGCTCACATCGTTCCGCTCAGACTGAAAATACCAAAGGAATTCGATTGTTGCCCCTCGAAATTTAGTTTTCATGACTTAAATGTTAAGTTTATTGAGTTCAAGTGCGTCATTCGCTACTAAACTTATGTTTTAGTGTATTTTCTACTGAAATAACGGTCATTTGTTATCTGAGGAGAACTGTCGTTGTCCTGACGCACAAACGGACACGCGCGGGTTTATCAGGAGGTGTCAAGTGCGAGTGACGGTTATTCTATTTGCTGGATATTGTGCTTGGTCGTACAGTTTTGCGGCAATATTATGGTGGCAAATTGAAACATGTGAAGCTGTTCATATTCCAGGAATGGATCTCCAAAGGTGTCCCATAACTACAGGTAACTGTACAGGCAAAAATGTAATACATCAGATAGTTTAAAATTGTCTTTTTTGCAGCATACCAATTCACGTGGCATAGCTGTCAGCGTGTTATTGACGGTTTAACATTTTTATTTGAGAAGAAGAAAGTATTTAAACATTTACATTATACATTTTAATCATTTAGCAGGTGCGTTTTTTATTCAAAGTGACTTACAAATTAGGAGAATTACAGGTAATTAGGCTACAAATTATTTGGTAAAATAGTTCGATCAGTCGTAGATGTCTGTTTTGGCTAATGTCAAAAAAATGATTTTTTCCCCACTGTCTATAATAATCCATTATAAATAGCCTAGCTATATTTTACACAATTTATTTAGACATGTCGTGTAACGTTAGCTACTTGTTGAAAATCACATAGCTTAGAGAGGCAGAGTCGGAAAGCATCATTAATTGTCTATTTAATATGGGCTGTTTAAGCGTTTGGACGTTTGGAATAGGAAACAAAGTTATATGATTTGATTTCAGTTGGGTTTCTGATATTTTTCTCATTTGAAGATGTTGTGATATTGTGTGGGATGATGGAGAACAACACGATTTGGATGGATCTCTGCAATCTAAATAGAGAACACTGCAGTAGTTCTCTTTTATATTAATTCATTCATCCGAGCCTTGGAGGAGCTGTTACAGCTAAATTAAGTTCGTGTCCTTTGTTAGATTATCTCTTATATATCAAATATTCATACTGTTTGCTCAGTGAAGATCAATTAAACCAATATTTGCTAGGGCAAAAGTCAATGAGCTGTAGAAACCAGACAGACAAGGTAAAGTCCTTGTTTATCCTAAGTTGCAGATCAGACCTGTAAGCAGTATTGATTCTCTAGCTGCATGCATGTGACCCGCTTTCCATTTTCATCTAATTTTTACTTGAATAATGCTTTTATTTAAGCTGAACTGATATAAATCCAGTCTACTCTCGCGCGATATGCTAATCAGAATTCACCTCTGTGGTGATTATACCCCATATTGCAATTATTGTTTGAGATTCGTGGTTGCTCCATCCATGTGTCTTGCTCTCTCATGTGAGTTGTGGGTTTCCTAAACTTCAGTATGCTGATGTAATCCAATTTGGGGGAGTAAACAACCTTGACCATTTACATTTGGCTGCATCATGTCTTGTCATGAAGTGACCAAGTGAAAAAACTCATAAAGATTCTAAAATATACAATACTTATGAATTCAAGTTTAGAATATAACTGAAAATGTTTGTGGTGTGCATTTGTATCTCCTCCTGAACTGTCACATTAACATTTAGTCTGAAACCATTAAAAATAAAGGGTCTTTATGGAGTTGGACATTTCCCGCCCCGGCGTTGGTTCCGGAAGAATTTTTCCCATTCATTTTCCCCATAGGGATTTTAAAAATGTTTTTAAAAAAGAGCTATAAGTCATAAACCAAGCCAATCAGCAACGAGGTGAATCAAAACATTACAAACTCTGATTTGATAAATAAATAAAAAATCAACAACAAAAAAAACATAATACAAGACTGTGAACTTAACGACTTCACTGAGGGAAAGAACTACAATCCCATGAAGCATTGCAAACAGCATAATCAAGTTAAAAACAATGGAGAAATATAAAACTTAAGTACTAATGTTTTGTTATTGCAAAATATGCATATACAAATATTTAAGTATTTTGAGAGCTAAGAGAGATCGACTTGCAGTTCTTCATGAGAGTGTGCGGGGCTAAAGAGACAATTTGGCACGTCTTTTTTTTGTGACTCACTGATTGGTGTAATTTTCTGTACAGCATCATGGATAATGTAGTTTTTTCACTAGGAATTCAGCTGTTAAATATTATTATTTAAAAAATAAACTGAAATAACACGTCCTTACGGCTTAAATAGAAGCAAATACCATGGATTAACAGCAGGGCTTAGCTCACAGCAGGGCTATCTTTAAAGGTTTAAAAGTTATCATTCAAAATCAATTTCCATATGGAGAAAAATGAATGGAGTTTTTACTTCTGAAACCCAACTGTTGGAACTCTCTTGCCATCTGGTTCCTTGAAGAACCTTTAAAAGGATTCACAGTAAGGAAAACAAAATATTTTAAGAACTGTGCACTGAAAGGTTCTTTTGGGAACCAAAAATGGTTCTTCTAGCATCTCCCCTTTTGGAAACTATTTTAAAGAGTTTAACGTGGAAATCAGGGCTACAGTCCACTATTAATACTTCCAAAAGTCTTCAGATATGTGTGAAAAATTACACTCACATGCGACATCCCTTAGATTAGATTACTTTGATTCGAGACAAATAAAGCATTATGTATATGTGAATTTATTGAAATTTGCAGATTGGTTGTTAACTCATATTTCCTTCCTTTTTTTTCTCAAATGCCCATAGGTTTCGTATTAAACTGTGGGTTCAATCTTCATAAGCCTTTTCCCGGTGAATAATAAACACTGCCAAAATGGACACATGGACGTTTATGCCCAATTCCAACCTATCCCTCCCCGACCGCTTGGTGAATAATAGCTTCTTCCCAGGGAACGAGTCTGACTTTGGCCTGGAGATTTACCCTCACAATAGCACTAACCATGGTTTTGACCAAACAAGTTCAGTCGTCATCACATTTGTGTACTTTGTAGTCTGTGCGGTGGGACTGTGTGGGAACACACTGGTCATTTATGTAATCCTGCGCTACGCCAAGATGAAGACTGTCACGAATATATACATTTTAAACCTGGCAGTGGCGGATGTCCTTTGCATGCTAAGTCTACCTTTCATTGCGATTCAGCTCTTGCTTCTCCACTGGCCCTTTGGATCCGCGATCTGCCGTGTCGTCCTAACCGCAGACTCCATGAACCAATTCACCAGCATCTTCTTTCTAACCGTCATGAGCTTCGATCGCTACCTAGCCGTGGTGCATCCGATCAAATCCACCAAATGGAGAAAGCCACGCATGGCCAAAACCATCAGTCTGGCCATGTGGAGTGTGTCTCTGTTGGTAAACCTACCAATTATGATCTACAGCGGAGTGAACTTGAAAAGAAACGAGGCTCGGACGTGTACCATGTTGTGGCCGGAGCCACAGAACACCTACTACACCGCGTTTATCTTCTACACCTTTTTCTTGGGCTTTTTCTTACCGCTGATTGTCATCTCCATGTGCTACCTGCTAATCGTCATAAAGGTGAAGTCCTCTGGCATGCGGGTCGGCTCCACCAAAAGGAAGCGTTCAGAGCGGAAAGTCACCCGTATGGTTTCTATCGTAGTGGTCGTGTTCGTGCTCTGCTGGTTACCTTTTTACGTATTCAACGTGACCTCTGTGACCGGAACCGTTCCCACAACACCTGTGCTGAAAAGCACGTTTGACTTTGTGGTGGTGTTGGGTTACGCCAACAGCTGCGCCAACCCAATCCTCTACGCCTTCTTGTCGGACAACTTCAAGAAGAGTTTCCAAAACGTCTTGTGTCTGAAAAGAGTCGGTGGCCTGGATGAGATCGACCGGAGCGATAGTCGACAGGACAGGACTCGAATGGTCAACGATGTCATGACAGAAACGCAAAACGCTGCATTGCTCAATGGAAACCTTCAGACCAGCATCTGAAAATGTTACATGAAATTTGTCCTTTGTAGAAATGCAAAGACTGGTTGTCAGAAGCTACGAGAGATTTAGTATTTAAGATCCACATTTAAGTATTAAAGTGTATCTGGATGTTTTTAGGACACCTGCATGTCTTAAAATGGTCCATTAGGGCGAGATCCTTTAGGAGAGCTTGATCTGATTGATCTCATGTATTTAAGCGATGAATGTAATTTACTGTAAATAACTCTTGTTTTGTTTGGTGTTGCTGTCTGAAGAAATTATGAAGCTGTTGTGTTTTGTTATGTTCACTTCAGTGCCAAAACTGTCTTTAAAGTTAAGAGATACAGTAGCGCCAATATTCAAGATCATGGCCCTTATTAGATAAACATTATTTCACTCTCTAAAGACTTCTGTGGAAACACAAGGCCAAATAGGACAAGCTTTTGTGATGACCAGACCACATCACTGAATATAAAAAGGTCTAGATGTACATTTCTGTGGCCTATTTATTTGTTGTTTATTTAGTGAATTATGCTTGTTATATCTTACCAAAACCTGATGGTTGCCATCTGCTTATATCTTGTTTACATTTTCAAAATCCTTCCTCATCATATTTCGCCTCTGGTTCCCAGTAGAGTTTTATTTTGGTACTGGAAATGTACACAATGTTCAGTGGAGAGGGGGAGGAGAAAGATGAGCTCTGTTGCAAAACTTAATGAGCTAATCGACATTTTCAGGCATCCAAAAGGTGTAGGCAGCAACTTTATATCAAGAAACCTCCTTTTGATAGCATTTATACGGCATCACGTGTATCCTTCATGGAAAAAGCAATCCAATTGCACGGTTAAAATGGACTACTTGATGCATATTTGTGCTATGAATTCTATAGGGACCACTTGTGAGTTGTGGCTTTAAACGCTCTCTAGGTTTTGAAACAGAGCTTTAGTAATTATTATCTGGCCTGGAGAAAGTTTTAGAACTTTTTATTAATCGCACTTTGTAAAATCTTTCCCACGCGGGTCAAAATGACCTGAAGTCCTAAAATTATACTTTTTTCTTTTCTTTTTTTTTTTTTGTTGTCCAGTAAGCTCATTTAATTTAATTTTGATAATATTTTTTCTATTTTCTAATGCATTTTTTTTTTAAATTTTTTATTTTAAATTTTATTTAGCCTACCTTTAAATTGCTAGATTTGATCAATAAATAATAAATAATTAGTACTTTAAACACATTCCTCACATTCCTTACATTTCATGCATAACCCTTTTAATTACAGCTCAAAATATCTTACAATCTTTGTGGACCTCTTGTGAAAAAAACAAATTTGACATGATATTTTCCTGACTCTTGCCACTAGGTGGCCTTATAGCTCTATATGGAGCAAATGAGCTGTTCCACTGGGTCCTAAAGTCATTTCTTTCAGTGTGCATTCAGATACACATGTAGATATGATCAAAATATTTCGAATTTTAGTTTGAATTTTGAGCATTTTTAGGTGTTTCTGTGTACTGAAGCATTCCTCTCATTCCATTCATTCCTAATGGCGTCAAATTGACCCACGAGGGAAAGATTTGTTACTTTTTGAAATTTCAACCACAAAACTCCTCGAATCATATCGGAAAATCTTTTTTTTTTTTATTATTCGTGGTTCAAGTGCGACAAAAGTGCTAGGGTCTTGGACCCCTCTGTTGAACGCTCAATTATTTTTACTTTTTGGATTAGTATGATGTAGCCAAAAACCATTGGTTGGACTCAATTAACATTCATTAGCTGGCAAATGAGATGCAAATCAATCCTTCTTTTTCCAGTTGCTCAATCACCTCAGTCAGTGAGACAGACAATGATGACAGAGAATGCAAGGAGGCCATACACTGTATTCAACTGTATTATTCATTATTCTGAGAAAAGTATTCAAACAAGTGCATCGTCCAATTCTTTTTGCCAACATGTTGAATATACCTCATTATGAAACATAAGATATTCAGCCTTTATCCATCATTGTGATGAATGCATCCCGTCACATAATGCTGAAGCATCAGCGCGGACTGTTCAATAGCAGGTTCTTTACATTTGCATCGCTCGGAGAACATGAAAAACTATTCATTATAAAACGACGCTGCAAGTGCCTTAAATAATCACTCAAAAAGACACAGAATGAGAGAAGCGTAACCATGTGCATTTATTCATTCATAGCTTTAACAATAAACCCTGAATGTTCAATCAATTCATCTACTGTTATACACTTGTAAATAAAACACTAATTTTAAATCTCTGTCGCTTAAAAAACTGTATAATGTGTAAATATTGAGCTAGCATCGACAGAACGTCTTCAGCTCTCGCCCATTTGAGGGGTTTCGAGAATATTAACATTTGCGAAGGGCTAAAACAGTTCAGACTGAACTTAGTCTGTCCGACTTTAAGGGCCGAAATCAAGTGACGCAAGTCGAAAGGTGAATGAGTGCATGTTTGGAGTATTTTAGGACCGAAACAAACATATTTTGAAACCTGGGGAAGTATTGATGACAGCAAAAGTGGTTATCGCAGTATTCGTCCAGTGTTCAATGTGCCTTTGACCGTCAGGCAGGCATAGGGTGTGTGTGTTAGTGTGTAGTGCTTTAGTGTTGTATCTCATGCGAAGTTGTCTATAGTTCCCAGTCTGGTGGTGTGTGGGTGCAATATAGCTTTCCCTTTATATTAATAACACATTTCAAAGATGTCATTCTTCATCCTACCGTACAGCTGTGTGAACAAGCCTTGAAAAAATGATTCATGCATCTCTCATTCTCTTCATTAGTTGCTTAGATTGAAGGTTGTGTATTGCTTTTTCTCTTGCCGTGCATGTGTGTGTCCTGGCTCATCTTAAGGATGACGCAAATAAACTCAACGTCAGGCTGTGCCTGTCATTCCCTCGCTGCAATTTGCCACAGCTCAATTTTTGCCCAGTTATTTATTTTATAGATCTAATTTATTATTCACTCGAGCGGAATAATCCTCAGGTTTAATTAAATGATCCTTCAAACACTCTTGTTGCCAGGTCATTTGTGGAGAAAGCAGGATTGTGTTTTAATTAAATTTTCCAAAGGCACTGGCATTCATTAAGTAGACAACATTTTAACGGTAACACTTTACAATAATGTCTTATTTGTTAACATTATTTAATGCATTAACACAATGAGCAATATGTTTATTAACATTGGTTAGTTAATAGAAATAGAATTTTATATTGTTTGTTTGTGTAAGTTCACAGTGCATTAACATTACTAAATGAACATTAACTATATTAATAAAGGCTGTGGAACTATTGTTCATTGTTGGTTTATGTTTATCCTTTTAGTTAACTAATGTTATTAAATGAAACCATAATGTAAAGTCTTGCCTTTTAAAAATGCTAAATAATGCACATTACCAAACCTGTGATATTATGTTAATTGTGAGGTGCAAATAAGTCATTATGATTAATTATGTAAAGTTGTATGTATGCATTTGTGTTTAAACGTGGCTGGTAATGACTTTTACTGGGAAATAACCCCTACCAGTGTACAAAAATATTACAGAGAAATCTTATGCTTAATCTAGGGGATTCTGAGTCAAATTTACCCTTTAACACAGCTGAATAAATACTGTATTTACACATGAGTAAATCCTGATGTATAAAGATGACAAAACATCTTTTTTTTGCAATACTTTTTCTTTTTGTAAAATGTCTCCCTCTGTTGTCCAGTTTGGGGTTTGATAAAAATGCTGGACTTGCGTTAGCTTTATATCTTTTGGCTTGTTTATGGATTAAGCATCATGTTCATGACCTGTAATTATTAACAATTGTAGAGAAACGTGTGATCAAGTATCCGCCAACCTTTTTCAGTGTTGTTATTGACAAAAATGAAGTGCATTACATTAATATTCCAAACAAATAAAGACTAATGTGTGAATAATGCTCAATTTGACTTGTGTATGTGCAATAGTATGATAGTACTACAAAAATATTTACTATAATATATATTTATTTGATAAAAAATACAGCAAAAACAGTAATACAGTAACTGTGAAATATTATTACAATTTAAAATAACTGTTTTCTATGTGAATATATAGTAAAGTGTAATTTATTCCTGTTATCAATCAGCATCATTACTCCAGTCTTCAGTGTCACATGATCCTTCAGAAATCAGTATAATATGATGATTTGCTGCTCAATTATTATTGGTGTCCAATTATTAATCATGTTATTATCAGTGTTGAAAATAGTTACACAGCTTCATATTTTGGTGAAACAGTTATACATTTTCTTTGATGACTAGAAAGTTCAAAAGAACAGCATTTATTCGAAATAGAATCTTTTGTAACATTATAAATGTCTTTACTGTCACTTTTGATCAGTTTAATGCATCTTTTCTGAATGAAAGATTGTAAGATTTTTTTTTTTACTAACTCCAAACCTTTGAATGGTACTAAATATGATTATTTATACAGATAAAAGTCCTGTAAAATATGATCAACAATGAATCCATTCAACATCAGATGAACCGCACTATGCCTGTAATGAAAACTTGATTGTATATGTTTAGCTTCCTCATGCATTTCTCATTGTCTGACACACAATGAAACCAAAGCGTTTATCATCTAAACTAAGGCTTTGACTGTATTTTGAGTCAACAGGTGTGTGTATTGAGCGAGCTCTTCCTGTCCCGATCCACCATCTGTGTGTGTGGTTTGGCTTCACTGAACCCCAGTCACACACTGCAATGTCATGCTCGCTCAGACCTTATAATAGTTCTTCTGCTAGTTTCTGTATAGGTTGTCTAAGAAACACGCTTGTCTACATGAAGTCTATTTAAAAGAGCTGCAGGTGCAAGGATGTGCTCAAATGAGTGTGTGATCAGTTTCGGCTTGAACACAACAGCACAGAGGTGTCAAGACCTGAGAACGTAAAAGTACAGATCCCTTACAGCGAAAATTACAAGTTACAAGTCACCAATTCCAATCCCACTTGAGTAAAAGTCTTTTTTACTGTAAAAAAACAGTATTTTACTCATACTGGATGTAGGCTCAGAGATGCACTAGTCCTCGACACCTAAGAGACATGCCAGTGAAAATAAGATTGAGAAACCATGTTTATTTTCTAAAATGAAACATAAAACTGAACACCTAAATATTGCAATAAATAAAGGTCTTAAACGTCTAGAAACTCTCAAGTCTCAGTTCAGCTCAAAGAGGTCATAAGTAAACCAATGTCCTTTAAAAAGGTAACATCAATATAGTGGATAACTAAAATAAAGTGAAGTAAAGTGTACTTGCACTGTGAGCTGGTTTGGGCCTCATCATGTCCTCATCTCCGAAATCAAACACCTGTGATTCAGAAACCTGCGAATGCACTCGCATTCACGTAAAGTAGCCTTGTAGACCAGTTTGTGTGAGTAACGGCAAAACACACTAGATATCGTTCCTTCAATGTGATAACGCTTCTTTATAGCAGAAACTGCAGCAGAACAACTTAGTGCCGTGCAGAATGTAATGTCTAATTGCACTCTTCACAAATGTATTGGAGTAAAAAGTACATTCGCTTGTTCAAAAATGTAGTCAAGTAGAGAGTAAAAGTTGCTTTTTTGATATTTGATACTCAGTAAAACTACAGTCGCCAAAAAGTTCCTTAAGTAACTAATTACATTTACTCCAAAACTTTACAGCGCTGCAGCAGCACGAGTCATTTTATTGTGGATTTAGGAAATAAAACAATGTGGGGGATCTCTCTGCAAACATCAGTGGCGCATAATGAGTTGAAAGATACTATTCGATATGACTAGAGATATTCATCTTTTGAGACAAAACTTGAGCGATGTCCCCTCCGGAGGATTATGCATCTTTATTGTAAATCTGAGTCATCTGCGCTCGGTTGTATGAACAACGTCTCTCCCTCTGAGCTCCTCTAGTCATTTAGTTCATGCTACAGCAAGAGAGCATTCAGTTGGAAGATCATTTGTTTGAATGAGTCTTTAAAATTGTTTCACAAAAAACAAGCCACTATGTATGACTCATTGTAATTACCCAGCCAAAATGGGTATGAAATGGACTGAAAAACTGGGCCCTGTATAGGATTGTCCGCGGACTGTCTGAAAAGAGTGTAATATATAATATATTGACAGCAGTCCAATAGTCACTAAATTTATAGTTTTTTTTAGTGACTAAAAGGGTCTGAAAAGTCACTAATCTAGTTATCGACACTGTCTACAAGCTTGTTTGGGCCAAACTGCAATAAAAAATGGTAATATTGAAGTTAAATCTTATTTAATATTGCTGAATCATCCTACATTCATTTATACCAACAGAACTAAATATTATGAGTAACAGTGTTTTTACAATTGCTAACATCCTGTTGCCAATTTGTAGTCACATTTTCAAAACTCTAAACACAATTAGCACAACATCTGTCTTTGTGAACTTACCATTAACACAATTCATGTTGTATTCACATAATATGCAGTCGGTTAACACATTTATAAAATTCTCAAATTTTCTTTTCACGCAAGCTTCAATATTAAAATCATGCACAGTTAAAGCAGCCAGAGAAAAGCACAAGTTAAATCTCAAGGGTCATGACCCCAACTAAAACTAAAAGTGTTTTTTCGGTTTATTTAAATTAGCATATTTTACTTTAATTTTATGGTTTTTGTTTGGCAACCGTACCTGCCAGTCATTTGACAATTTTTTTACGATTTTTTTTACAATGAAGGTATATGATCGTGATTATTCAGGAAATACCTGTAAAATAACAGTGTTTTTCAGTTTATTTAATTTAGGATGTTTTACAGTTGTTTGGGGAGCTGACATTCATTTGACCATTTTATCATTTAACTGTTTTGTTACTGTTAAATTACAGATTATATTTGTAATTTTACATACATTTTTATGTAATTTAAGAAAACAGAAAAAATACTGTATGAAAAATACAATCAATTTTCTGGAAAAAAAATGTGAATTACTGTAATTTGTCATTAATGTCACAATACCTAAAATAACAGCTGCATTTTTATTTTACAGATATTATTTGTAATTTTACAGTGTTTTGAGTACAATTTAAAATGAAAGAAAATGATCGTCAAAAAATCACAGTTATTTTCTGTAAAATTAGGATGTTTTTTTTTTTACAGTGGTCTTATTTACAAATGCTTAAACACAGCATGACAGAAATGAAGAGTCAATGTTTCAAACCCTAAATATAGTATAAAGCCTTTACTTCTGTAACAACACCAAAAGTACTGATATATTAAACATATTGAAACAACTTTAAGCATTTTTAGGTAACATATTACTGAAATATTGATAGCTGAATCCAATCTCAGTCAGACGCATGATGTTGAAGATCTTTCCATTACTTGGACATACACAGTAAAAATGGGACTCTTTGAAATGTGTTTGTTGAATGTGGATGCGGAAGAACACAGAGAAGCAGAGC
>NW_027508794.1:280000-297500 GCF_051911475.1 Siphateles boraxobius
GGAGTAGATGGGAGTGGAGGAAGAGGAAGAGTAGATGGGAGAGGAGGAAGAGGAGGAGGAAGAGTAGATGGGAGTGGAGGAAGAGGAGGAGGAGGAGTAGATGGGAGTGGAGGAAGAGGAAGAGGAGGAGGAGTAGATGGGAGTGGAGGAAGAGGAGGAGTAGATGGGAGTGGAGGAAGAGGAAGAGTAGATGGGAGAGGAGGAAGAGGAGGAGGAAGAGTAGATGGGAGTGGAGGAAGAGGAGGAGGAGGAGTAGATGGGAGTGGAGGAAGAGGAGGAGTAGATGGGAGTGGAGGAAGAGGAGGAGGAGTAGATGGGAGTGGAGGAAGAGGAGGAGAAGTAGATGGGAGTGGAGGGAGTGGAGGAAGAGGAGGGAGTAGATGGGAGTGGAGGAAGAGGAGGAGGAGGAGTAGATGGGAGTGGAGTAGATGGGAGTGGAGGAAGAGGAGGAGGAGGAGTAGATGGGAGTGGAGGGAGTGGAGGAAGAGGAGGAGGAGTAGATGGGAGTGGAGGAAGAGGAGGAGGAGAAGTAGATGGGAGTGGAGGAAGAGGAGGAGGAGGAGTAGATGGGAGTGGGGTGGAGGAGGAGTAGATGGGAGTGGAGGAAGGGAAAGAGGAGGAGTAGATGGGAGTGGAGGAAGAGGAGGAGTAGATGGGAGTGGAGGAAGAGGAGGAGGAGGAGGAGGAGTAGATGGGAGTGGAGGAAGAGGAGGAGGAGGAGTAGATGGGAGTGGAGGAAGAGGAGGAGGAGAAGTAGATGGGACTGGAGGAAGGGAAAGAGGAGGAGAGATGGGGTGGGAGAAGAGGAGGAGAGTAGATGGGAGTGGAGGAAGAGGAGGAGGAGGAGGAGGAGTAGATGGGAGTGGAGGAAGAGGAGGAGGAGTAGATGGGAGTGGAGGAAGAGGAGGAGGAGGAGTAGATGGGACTGGAGGAAGAGGAGGAGAAGTAGATGGGAGTGGAGGAAGAGGAGGAGGAGGAGTAGATGGGAGTGGAGGAAGAGGAGGAGGAGGAGTTGATGGGAGTGGAGGAAGGGAAAGAGGAGGAGTAGATGGGAGTGGAGGAAGAGGAGAAGGAGGAGGAGTAGATGGGAGTGGAGGAACAGGAGGAGGAGGAGTAGATGGGAGTGGAGGAAGAGGAGGAGGAGGAGTAGATGGGAGTGGAGGAAGAGGAGGAGGAGGAGTAGATGGGAGTGGAGGAGGGGAAAGAGGAGGAGGAGTAGATGGGAGTGAATTGCAAAATTAGTTTACTTTGTTACAATATACTTTTTTTGCATGCTTTGGATTCAGTGTTCTCCATTTTGTTATGTAGTGTCTAACGAATGATCTTATAATATTGACTCATGTGTGTATGATCTGAAAGCATCGTTTGATTTTGAGCACAGATAAAATGGTTTTGAGGCAATTGTTTGATTTTGCCAGAAGAGTCGGAGCTTCTGTGAATCAGTAGCCAAGTTTCCATCCACACCTTTTTATCCGAATTAAGTGATATCGAATGAAAAATGCCTTATGGAAACAGTAAAATAGGATTAAATTTCATGAATATCGACTCAAATGAAATACGTTCGGTCTCATCGGATTTTATCTTGATCGATATACGGCAAATGCGATAAAAGCTGATGGAAACGTTATTTGCCGAATAAATAATGAATTGCGATTAAGTTTTAGGCCCTTTTATGGTTGCAACACGCCACAAAACATAGAAGAAGACGAGTTCATTTCCGGCCAGTATTCCCGCTCTGTTTGCGCACACATGGCGGATGTCAACAAAGACAGATGTAAGTGGACAAAGCAAAAAATGCTTCAACCAAAGGGTTTCCGTGAAGTGTCTCTGAACCACGATCTCCCAGAACTGATGGAGCGCTGTCGTTCCCACACCACAGGCTGCCTCCGTTGTCGTCGGGCATTTACGTGCATCTGCATCATCATAGCAATGTGTTTATAGAGTCGTTGTTTTCTTATGTTAGGTTTGCTTGTTATTACGTGGCTTGGTTGAATTCTAATGTAGAATGCGGTGTGTTATTTCTTGTTAACAGACTGCGGAGCTGCTAAGTATAACACACCGTTGCCATGGACGCAGTTCAGAGACGGAACAGACTATTTTCTTTAGCAGAAGCACTACTCGTTTTAAATCAATAAACTCCTTTTTAAGTTAATATTTTGTGTCAAATTATTGATTTATTTGGTAGGTAGCCATGTAATAAGCAGGATAATGTATAGCGAGGCGGTTGTTAGCGAATAAAACCCCTTCAGGCTAACAACCGCCTGGCATATACATTTTCCCTTACATATGTCGCTATCAGCTGGCACATAAGCACTATTAGGCTCCGTTTTGTCTAGCACAACTTTGTTCGCAAAAGTTTGCTTGAATGTTGTTCGATTCAGTGCGAAAATGAATGGAAACACCTTAAAATGTCTCAAATCAATTCGATATACCAATTTGATCGCAAAACAGCATGTGACGACATTACGTACAGGTTTTTATTCGCTTTAAAGCCGTTGGATGGAAACACACTTTCACCAGCTTTATTCGCATGATTTTTTTTTACCGAACTTCAGATAATTCGGTTGAAAAGAGGACGGAAACATGGCTAGTGTTGAGAAAGTTCACTTTTTACATGAACTAGTTCAAAGTTCAGTTCACAAATTTTAAAATGAACTAGTTCAGTTCATAGTTCATAATTTTGAACTAAGTTCACGGTTCCAAAAAATGAACTAGTTAATAGTTCTTTTTTTCCATATGTTGCTGCGAGCTATTTTTTTTTTTTAATTACTGCCACAACCCATATACAACCACAGACAGCGGTTATTTTATCGGCGGGCAAAGTTTGCACAGAAATGTAAGATTTTTCCCATCCTCACCGACCTTGTCTTAAAACTGATCATACGATACGATGCCTCCTTGCTGCTTTGTCGACTGCATGCTGCTTTTTGTTTTGATGACGCATGCGGCGGCCGCGGTACGACACTGGTGGCTTGTGTTCCCAGATTGGGTGTTTTTTCGCTACATATTAAGGCCTGTTTACGTGTGTTTTATCCGGCTTTTCGCCTGGAAAGCTCTATAGAAATCTGGCACCCTATTGAAGGAAGTTACAGTTTTTGCCCGTTGCTTGAAAACTATAGACCCATGCTTAGACTAAAGTAACACAACTTGAAGCTTTTGTTACCATACCTCAAACACATGTACCCATACCTTAAACAAAAGCGCTGCTTTGCACTCTAGTTGCAATTCTGCAACACACTTACTCCTTTATGCAACACACTTGGTCCTGCATACTACACTCTATTGCATACATAAGACACTTCGTTCAAAAATTAAATCTCAGGGTGCCATTTGGAAAACACATCTTTCCAAAATACAAAACACATCGGGTAATTGCAACCACTCAAATATACACCTGAAGGCACTTACTTTCAAAACTGAACACCAATCAGCCAGCTACCGAAAGCCCCCAGTTTAGCCATTCCAAGAACTTTGCAAGCATGGATGGAGGGATAGCAAGAGGCAGAGGCAGAGGAGGAGGAGGAGGAGGAAGAAGAAGAAGAAGAAGAAGAAGAATAAGAAGAAGGAGGAGGAGGAGGAGGAAGAAGAAGAAGAAGAGGAGGAGGAGGAGGAGGAGGAGGAAGAAGAGGAGGAGGAGGAGGAGGAAGAAGAGGAGGAGGAGGAGGAGGAGGAGGAGGAAGAAGAGGAGGAGGAGGAGGAGGAGGAAGAAGAGGAGGAAGAAGAGGAGGAGGAGGAGGAGGAGGAGGAAGAAGAGGAAGAAGAGGAGGAGGAGGAGGAGGAGGAGGAGGAAGAAGAGGAGGAGGAGGAGGAAGAAGAGGAAGAAGAGGAGGAGGAGGAGGAGGAGGAAGAGGAGGAGGAGGAGGAAGAAGAGGAGGATTAGGAGGAGGAGGAGGAGGAAGAAGAGGAGGAAGAAGAGGAGGAAGAAGAGGAGGAGGAGGAGGAGGAGGAGGAGGAAGAAGAGGAGGAGGAGGAGGAAGAGGAGGAAGAAGAGGAGGAGGAGGAGGAGGAGGAGGAGGAGGAGGAGGAGGAAGAAGAGGAAGAAGAGGAGGAAGAAGAGGAAGAAGAGGAGGAGGAGGAGGAGGAAGAGGAGGAGGAGGAGGAAGAAGAGGAAGAAGAGGAGGATTAGGAGGAGGAGGAGGAGGAGGAAGAAGAGGAGGAGGAGGAGGAGGAGTAGGAGGAGGAAGTCGAAGAGGCCATGCACGGACCCCATTTCTGAGCAACTTTGGTGGGTCATGTCATCAACCATGACCTGACTATGAGGGAAGCTGGGCAGAGAGTCATCTGTCAGACAGGCCAGTGTTCAACAACATAAACCATGTGAGCATCACCACCATCAGACACATCTTGGGAAAATGAAGCTTCTCTACAGGGTCCCATTTGAGAGGAACAGTGTCAGGGTAAAAGGACTTCGAGCTGAATATGTACAGGTAAGTGTAACTGTCCTTTACATTTACAATACAGTATTGGTGAAATCCAGTAACAGCTGAATATGTACCATATCAGTACCACATGGATCCATTCGGAGAGCTACACAGGTACCTGTGTGATGGGGTGAGGGTTCTGTATGTGTAGCACTGTAGTGCAGTAATATGTTTTTTTTTTTTGAGAATCTTGGTCATGGATGGAGCAGCACAGCCTCATGAATTCATTTTCATTGATGAAGCTGTATTCGACCTGAGCAAAATAAGACGACAGGGTCGTAATGTAATTGGCCAAAGGGCAATTGTGGACGTCCCGCGGCAGCGCGGGGCAAATATCACATTGTGTGCCGCCATAAGGCTTCAAGGGCTTCTGCATTATCATGCAAAACTAGGTCCATACAATAGCCAACATATACACACAATTCTACATGCTCTCTATAATATAGTTGTACAGAACAGACCAGATCAGCCCAGGTTTGTGGTGGTATGGGATAATGTCAGTTTCCATCAGACTGCTCTGGTCCAGGCCTGGTTCACCAACCACAATCAATTTGAAGTGGTATACTTGCCCCCTTACTCACCATTTTTAAACCCTATAAAGGAATTATTTTCAGCTTAAAGATGGCGTGTATATGACCGCCAACCACATGCCCGCATGCCTCTTCTGCAGGCAATGGAACAGGCCTGCGACGACATTCAGGTGACAGCAATCCATCGATGGTTTCGACATGCAAGGGGATATTTTCCCCGTCGTCTAGCGGGAGAAGACATTGCTTGCGATGTTGATGAGGTCCTGTGGCCAGACCCCAACAGACGGCGGGATCCATGAGCCCACGTATGAACAATTGCCATGATTTTCTGTATTCACAGTATAGTGTTTTTTCCATTATCATAATTTTTTTTGCTTTATCTGAATTCATGTTACTGCAATGTACAGTGCTGCAATTTACAATATTGAGTAGGCCTATTTGCTTTTTTGGTTGTTTGGTCAGTGCTTCCTGAAAATATGCCTTCTGAATAAACAGTGAAAATCAAACACTGCAGTGTTTTATATAAAGTAGACTAGTGTGATCCCCCTGATCTGAAAGTGTATGCATATGATGCAAGTATGTGTCATTTTGTCATCAGAGTTACATTTTGAGGTTTTGATAGCAGAGTTTAGGTTTTGATAATAGAGTTTCAATTTGACACAGATGTGTATGGTATATTTCCCAGTGTGGTGTCATGTTTACTTGTGTGTAGAGTTTTGGGACAATGAGCGAAGTTTTGCAAAATGTGTTCAAGCAACGGACAAAAACTGTAAACTGAGAGAGCGTGCGTTCACAGACATCAGAATGAACGCGTTCACAATAACGTTCATCAGGCAGTAATACAGTATGTTCAGTTCACGTTCGCCCAAAATATGAACCAAAAATATGTCCAAAATATGAACGAGTTCATGAACTATCGTTCAATGAACGCGTTCAGGCACAACTCTGCTGTGAATGGTTTTGTGTTTAAGGTTTTGAGAAAGTGAGTGATGGTTTCAAGGAATGTGTTTTAGCAGAAAAACTGTAATTATCTTGTGTACCATGTTTAATTTAAAGTGAACAACTCGGTTTACTCTAGGTAGATGTCTAAAATAGGAAGCATCAACATGTGTAAAACTACTAAAACCTAAAACGTATTAATTTATTTTGAGATCTCTGTAATTTATCCAGCCATAGATGAGACAAATCAGACATCCAAGAAATGCATGCCTACTCCAAATGACATAGCACTAAACATGATGCAAGTATTTTTTAATTTGTACCACTTAAATCATTGTCCAAAACACATCCGAGATAACTAACAGTGGTTCTATTTGATATTACACAATCATTAATTTTTAATCATTAATCATAAATTAGGAGATTTATTCAGTTTACATTTCGTCCCAAATAATATGGATTCAGTTTTACCAATAAAAGTTTATTATCAGAGACAGTCTCTTACCCTACAAAGCTCCTCACCAAATATCACTTGTATTTTGAGAAAATCCTTGTCTGAAACCAGTAGATCAGAGTCATCGGCATTTAAAAACAAATTACAGTCACAAACAGCTTGCATGTCATTTATGTATAAGAGAAATAAAAGGTTCGGGGAGAGGAGGAACACATGAGAAGCTACGAAAGGTTATTTCTGCTATGGAATAGAAAATAAAAAAGGTAATTGGCACTTTATATTTCACAATTCTTAGAAAATAAAAAAAAGTCTGATAAAAAGTCATAATTACCTTTTATACTTTTTCATTCTATAGGGATCTCTCAGTCACGTGACCCCTAGCCGCGTGTCAGCCATTTTGACGGAATACATCCGTCAGCTACTCAGTGGCAATGGATCTATTATTAGGGGTGGCCAACCCCTAATAATAGATCCAATTGCCGTGGGTAATATATATTATTATTATATTATACTAATAATATAATTACATAAAAACGTTTTGACATTGGGCTACAGTGTGTTAGGTACATGCATTTACCAGTAACGTTACTGACTCTGAAGCTAACTGAGCAGTTCCACGGCTGTCTTCTCTACTCTTTACTACTACTTTAATACTGTTTCTAGCTAATGTTGGTAGGGTTTTTTTTTCACAGCTACAAAAAAAACGTAGAAAAATTTAGTCAACCCATACACCGTAAGAACCGTGTAAAAAATGATATATATATATCGTAAAATTGGGAGCTTGATGTGTCTGCCTAAGACAAGCTTATGTTATGCTGAATGGTAGTGCACACAAACATTGCGGATTTCTATGGCAACAGTGGATTTATAACATTTGATCCCGAACTCCGAGAAATAATTCATTAGCCTTCGAGGGGAAAACTTCCCTGATCCAAAATGAAGATTGCAAAGCTGTGTTGAGTTGGACTGTGTTGAGTTGGAAGCCAAACAGTAACACCGCCATCAGCGTTTTCCCTGTTTATTGCCGCCAACCACTTGTTTCTCCGTTTTGTTTCTGTTGGGATTCGGTATAAAGATGTTCCTTTTGTATGATCACGTATCTGATCGCATCCAACTGCACAGCATCGCTCGGGCATGATAGAAATATTTCGCGACGAGCTGTATTATCACCGGTGGTATAGCATTTTCTATTCCGTCAAGATGGCTGCTCCAAATGGCGTGACGTGACGCGGGACGTCCCTATAGCAGAAAAAAGCTTCTATAGTAACCAAAGGCCACCCATGCTGGATGTGTTGTTGATCAATGGCAGCAATTTTATGTTTTCATTTCAGTAAAAGCTTCAAGTAAAGCTTTTATTACAGTGATTCCAGTATCTCTGTTTAATATACGCAGAATATAGGGCCTGCGATGAGAACTAACACCATCAACACCCCCAGATAGAGATTAAAAATGAAATTCCTCATAGGGGTCCATGTGACCCGCGGCTGTCCTGAGCAATTCTGTTACTTTCTATTTTATTCTACTGTACATTCTATAAAGTAATTCCTTCACATTTAGATAGTATATGTTGTCCAGAATGCACACATCCAAAAATGTAGAATGGCTTACAGTATGAAACTGAATTACAAAAAACAACAACAATTGATTTAGCATTGTGTGCAGGTAAAACTGAAACATGACAAGTAATGCAGTTTTCATAATGCCATAATTCATAATGACTATACACTCTCAGAAAAAAAGGTACAAAAGCTGTCACTGTGGCTGTATACCTTTTCAAAAGGTACACCTTTGTACCTAAAGAGTGCATATTAGTCCCTCAAAGCTACATATTGGTACTAAAAGTATACATATTAGTACCTAAATTGTACATATTAGAAGCCTTTTGAAGGGTACAGTCCTTGTGATAGCTTTTGTACCTTTTTTTCTGAGAGTTTATGTTCATGTTGGATAGAAAACTAGTGCTAGTGTTTTTTTGACAGAATTATTGATTTTGAATTAGGTTTGCTGTGTTTTGATGGAGTTAGTATATGTAGAAAAAAGTTTTTTTTAGCGTTTATGAAATTTAGAGTTTGTATTTATTTAACAAAATGTAGTTTTGGCCAGAAAATTAACTATTTAGCTAATGTAGGTGTGTTGCTGTGATAAGAGGTCAGAAAAAGTATTGGTAAAGGCTTTTTAGCAATTGAAAAAAAAACTGTAAATAATGTAGAAATAGCTCTTTAACTCTTTCATAATGGCTTACTAACTAACAGTGCTGCCAACTATTTCTGCGTTCACGCCATGTCGTAATTATCGTAAATAAAGCTGTGAATGCTTCTGAATCGCTCTTGCGGTTTGATGTCATACACCGATCGGTCTGCCAAACACACCTTAAAGTCCCACTGAAGTGCCTTGAAACGCACAGCGTTATTCAATGTGTTGATGTAATTTCCACTGAAAAAGGAAGAGAGGGCTGGGCATATAAAACAGCTCCTTCCCTTTTCAAATTAGCCAATAGCGTTTTGTTTATATCACAGCTCAGAGCTGTTGATCTCGGTAAAGCCGCAGTTTACTCCTAGGGCCTGTCCCAATACCTCCCCTTACCCTAGATTTCTGCCCTAACCCTTGTTTTTGCGCGTTCTCGTGTAGGGGTAGGGTGTCCCAATACTCTAAAGAGCAAGGGGGAGTGCTATTCTCCCCTTAAAATCAACCCTCAAACCATAGTGCGGTCCGATGCAGGCTTAAAACGAAGTGGAAGATGAAATTACCCAGGATACCTTGCGGACTCAGCAAGCTAAATGTTTTTAAACAAGATGGCGGAAACCGCTGGAAAGGAAGAATTTAAGTATATTTTCAAAAATAAGCATGTTAAAATTTCTAAATATGTTGGAATATGTTAGTTTGATGCACATCCAATGGACTGTTAAGTTTTGAACACTAATGTTAGAAAATATTTCACAAAGCTATCTATACGACGATGTTCATGATATCTGCCGAGTGCTTCGAGAGAGTCTGCACATCAAATATACATCTGATCTGGTTCATCTAATTTTATTTTCGTTTTTGGATTCCAAGGATTATAAAAAGAAGATGTGAGGTAAAACTATTAAAAAATAGCCGCGTTCGTCTAACGTTAGTGCTTCATCTTTTTCTTCACAGCACGCTGAGAAATGACAGCGCGCTGTGAAGAAAAAAGATGAAGCTCTCCCTAACGTTAAACCCAAACTGCACTGTGCACAATCAGTGATTGTTGTAAAATTGCTAATTCTAAATTGCGGGAGGTGTTTGACTGTAAAAAGTGCTATTATAAGCACAATGATCTGCGAACGTTGACCCTGTTCCCATGGCGGCGAGCGCTCGGAAACAGACTGCAACTAGACAAGCGAACTATATTTTGGGTTTCATGTGCCCGTCTAAACGATTAAATACAGACAAAAATATGGCAAATGCGTCTTCTATGTTCCACATGTCTCTGTTGATTCATCAGACGTAGATAAACGAACACAGGCCACACAACAGCTGGAACCGGCATTTTCTGAATGAAAATAGTATTAGACACGTTGACGCTGCGCGTGACGTAGTGAGGTTTGCTGCGCGTGACGTAGTGAGGTTTACCACGCTAATTTGCATATAGTGGTGTCCCATTTCATAGGGAAAGATCTTCAACTCCACTTCCCTTGTTGAGGGGACTTTAATTTCGAGGGCACTCAAAACCAAGTGAAAGTTTTAAGGGGGGAGAAATGGGACAGGGCCCTAGTCTCCTAAACTCTTTTCCCGCCATTTTCCGTCATTTATGTTTTCACTGTTATACGGTAGGGGACGCTGTTAAGCATCTTCTAAAATAGGCCACACAAAAAAAAAATCGAAGAAGGGCTGTGTCTGAAATCGCCCCCTATAGCCTTAAACGGCACTATTTGAGGGGGCAGTCATTTTTAGTGGTGTCTAAAACCATAGTGGATGTTATCGAGTGCACTTATTTAATCCCATAATGCTCTGCAATAACGATTGTAAAACCAATGTGCGCTCGACGGCTAGAGAATACCCATAATGCACTGTGAGGGTCATGCCAAATGAATTCCCACGTCTCACCAGAAGATGGCGCTACGCTGAATCATTCAACCATCCATTTACAAACCACTGGTCCAATGTGGGTACAGCGTAATATCATACAGCATGACTGACTGGCAACTTTTAAAAAAACACAGGCAGTGAAAGAGTTACAGTTTTTTACAATCGCTATGACAAATTTTTCAATACTTTTAACAAATTTCCTACACTCTTAACACAGTTAGCACTACATCGATCTGTGTAAGCTATATTATTAACACTTTTCTTGTTGCTTTAACACAAAATGCATACAATTAACACAAATTTAAAATGCTTGAACTTCTTGTCATGATTCTGCCATCATGTCTTTTGATTTCTCTGGTCTAGTGGCAGAATCATGACAGACCCATGTTGTGTGTACAAGCACATGGCCTTTTGCTTGGGCCATGTGCTTGTGTTGTCTCGTCACGTAACCCCGCCCCCTTGTTATCCTCGTCTTGTCATTATTGTCTAGTCAGTTTCACCTGTCCTTGTCATTAGTGTTCCCTATATAATCCCCTTGTGTTTGCTGTCCTGTGTCGGTTCATTGTTTGACTTTGTCATATGTTGTGTGAGTCATTGCTAACTTACCTGTGAGTACCGTTTGAGAGTTTTGTCTAGTGTATTCCTGATCCTGATCCTGATCCTGATCCTGATCCTGATCCTGATCCTGATCCTGATCCTGTTTCTGTTTCTGTTATTGGTTTATAGTCTAGTTTGTCAAGTGTTAGTCTAGTTTAGTCTTCCCCCGTCAGTGTTGTCCTTGTTTTACCCCCTCGTGGGTTTTGTTTTCCCTGTTTTCTGTCTACAATAAACGTTCTGTGATTGGATACTGTCTGCGCCTGGGTTCATCTGTCAGCCACATTACAGAATGAACTGACCACAATAGAACCCAGCAGACAGTATGCCTGACGATCATCCTGACGGTCTTGTACATTGGTGGCAGGAGGCGATTTCCGATTCCAGGAATAGAAAGCTTCTGTTTCCTTCCCAGGGTGAGCGGACCTTGAGACAGTACGCCTGGGTCGCGGAGGAGAGGCAGTTCTTCTTGCCTGAGTCTCTAGTAAATCGCTGCCTCATCGCGGGCCTAAACGTTCTGCCTTCTCTGGCTGAACGGGAGAGTCTGGTTCGCCGCCCGTTCCCGGATATGGTGGCCTGCTTGTCAAGGAAGGATTCGCAGTGCTCCCACCATGTCGTCATCACCCGGCACGCATCCTGTCATCCCGGAGGGTCGTATGATTGGCGTTGTGACGCTGGGAGATCAGAGTCACCTTGTTTCGTCTCCAGAGGCATCTTCCACACCCGCTGACCTCTGCGGTAAACGGGGGAGATGGGTTTCTTGGGATTCCCCCTCGGAGTCATCGTCATCTGAGCTGACACAACCAGAATTGGTCTTTACTATTCCTGTTTCGTCCCCCATTGAGCCCGGCCAGCCGATCGCGAGCCCCGCTGTAACCATTGCCCCGCGGCCAAAGAGAAAGAGAAGGAAGGGAACTTCCTGTTTTCCATCGCCATCTCCTGACTCAGCAGCCGCGAGCGCGGTTCCTGAGGTTGCACAGTAAGCGCTGTCCCAGAGTCTGCAGCTGAAAGCGCTGCTACTGTAAGCGCTGCTCCTGAATCTGCAGCCGCGACAACCGTCCCGGAGCCCGCTCCGGCAAGCGCCGTCCCGGAGCCCGCTCCGGTAAACGCCGTCCCGGAGCCCGCTCCAGCAAGCGCCGTTCCTGAGTCAGCAGCTGGTTGCCCGGTTACAGAATCTGCCTCTGTGAGAGCTGCGGCTGATGAAGCTGCAGAAGCAGTCCTGCAAGCGGTGTCTCATCGTAAGAGGATGCCTATCGTTGTTGCTGCCGAGACTCTAGCAGATTACCTTGCCAAGCTTGTCAAGATCCTCAATGTTCCCGTCATGTCTTGTCCCGAGCCCACTGTGTCTGTGAGCGTTGCACCCAAGCCTGCCACGGAGATCGCTGCACCCAGTCCTGCCCCTTCGCCTGCTATGTCCCCCGTCAGGTGTCCCGTTTTTTCATCCTCTGTGTCCTCCGTGTCTGAATCTGTTGCTGCTACCACTGAACCAGTATCCCAGTCTGTTTTCCCGGTCGCCCGTCTCCACTAATTCCCGGACTGTTTCCCCGTTCGTCCCTGTCTCAACCAGCCCCCGGACTGTTTCCCCCAAGACCTCTCCTCGTGTGTCTCCGCCTAAGCCTGCCCAGAGTGCTCGTCCTCAGCCCTCATCCCATGGACCCAAGACCCCCAGTCTTCCCATCTTCCCTGGACCTCCCCCCATGAACTGTGTTTCCTCTGCCTTGTATGTTGTTTTTGATGTTCCACCCTAATCCTGTTTTTGTTTATTCTTGTATGCCTTTATTAGTGTTTTCCATGTTTTGTTGGTTTTTATCCATGTCACAGTCTGTCTTGTGTTTAGTTTCCCTTTGAGGAGCGTCTGGTAGCCGCTCCTTAAGGTGGGGGTTCTGTCATGATTCTGCCATCATGTCTTTTGATTTCTCTGGTCTAGTGGCAGAATCATGACAGACCCATGTTTTGTGTACAAGCAAATGGCCTTTTGCTTGGGCCATGTGCTTGTGTTGTCACGTAACCCCGCCCCCTTGTTATCCTCATCTTGTCATTATTGTCTAGTCAGTTTCACCTGTCCTTGTCATTAGTGTTCCCTATATAATCCCCTTGTGTTTGCTGTCCTGTGTCGGTTCATTGTTTGACTTCATACGTTGTGTGAGTCATTGCTAACTTACCTGTGAGTACCGATTGAGAGTTTTGTCTAGTGTATTACTGATCCTGTTTCTGTTATTGGTTTATAGTCTAGTTTGTCAAGTGTTAGTCTAGTTTAGTCTTCCCCCGTCAGAGTTGTCCTTGTTTTACCCCCTCGTTGGTTTTCTTCCCCCTGTTTTCTGTCTACAACAAACGTTCTGTGATTGGATACTGTCTGCGCCTGGGTTCATCCGTCAGCCACATAACACTTCTTTTACACACAAGCTCAAACAAGACCAAAACAATGGATTTTTACTGCCAAATTTACCAATGCTATAACACTGTCAGAACAGATAACACCATGTTCTAAACCTAACCCAGGCTAAAGTCAAGTAAACAGCTGTTTATATTGTGAATTGAAACACAAATATATCCCATGTATTTTATTCTGTTGTTACTGAGAAACAGCTGATTGAATTATGCAAATATATACATTTATTTATTGTCTTTATTGCAGCAATTCTGTCTCCGTCTTTGTTTTTTTCATTACAGTAACCGTACATTATATAAAGCACTCCGAGATGGGTCTTTTTTTTATTGAATTTCTGCAGAAAAAATACCTAAATACAACATACTGTATGTTGTATACGGGCAGACCTGACACATATGCAATAATGCAGTTTCTGTAATTCCATCTGATGTACGTGTTTTAATGACATTGTCATAAATCAAAAACGTTTTGTGTTTTTACGTGCTCAGATTTACTTGTATAATAATGAAATATCTACAGGACTGTGCAGCTTTGTGGATCTTGATGGACTTGATCTACTCTGTGTTTAGATCGTTCATGCTTTTCTTCAATATTTGTTTTTTTTTATAAATGAAAGGAACAGGAAGCTATGGTTTTTGAAAGCCATGCAAGTTTTGTGAAAACAAAAATGAACATGATAAAAAAAGTGTTTTGTTTACGCAGGCAGTGAAAGAGTTAATGCGACAGTTGCAGGTTACAATCTTCTTCTTTGCTTCCTCTTCAAAAACGTTTTGGGTTTTCACGTTCTCAGATTTACATGTAAGATAAACTGACACATCTATGAAATCATCAGATGTTATCTGCACGTAATAAAAAGCAGTTGCAGCAGTGTGGTCTCCGGAGACTGTGTGTGTGTGTGTGGTTACATTCAAATCATCTGCTGGTACAAATAAACTCACACACACAGAAACTGCAGACCACCTCATGCCTTCAGTCCCACTCGAGGTAAGTCATCACTAAACTAACCTACGCTGAGGGGGAAACAAGCAATAAACACGCTTAAGTCTCTCTAAATGTCATGTGTAATCCAAATGTGTTAATTATTTGTGAAATTTAATATTACAATTAGTAAGTGAAAACTTTCAAAGTAAATCCTACACCATCTTTTTGTTTTTCCAGTGTAGGAGGAGTAGTGAATGTGCTTGATATTTACAGATTCTCAACACTTATGAAGCAATTTTTAAAAATCAAACTTAAGAATTTTACAATTAAGATTAATGGATTGTAAAAACTTTTGGTAACAAATTCATGTAATAATACATGTAATACATAATAACTATATAATATTCATAATTGTAACTGAACTTTTTAATGTTGCTTATAATAGTTTAAAAGGTAGAGTGTTTTTGTATGATTGTTTGTTTGTGTGTTTGTGTGTGTCTGTGTGTGTGTGTCTATGTGTGAGTGTCTATGTGTGAGTATGTGTCTGTGTGTGTGTCTTTGTGTGAGTGTCTGTGTGTCTTTGTGTGATTGTCTGTGTGTGAGTGTCTATGTGTGTGTGTTTGTGTGCACGCGCGTGCGCATGTGTGCGAGTATGTGAGTGTGTCTGCGCGTGTGTGTGTGTGTGTGTGTGTGTGCGCGTGTGTGTGTGTCTTTGTGTGAGTGTCTGTGTGTCTTTGTGTGATTGTCTGTGTGTGAGTGTCTATGTGTGTGCACGTGCGTGTGTGTGTATATGCGTGTGTGTGTGTGTGCACGCGCGTGCGCATGTGTGCGAGTATGTGAGTGTGTCTGTGCGTGTGTGTGTGTGTGTGTGTGTGTGTGTGTGTGTGTGTGTGTGTGTGTGTGTGTGTGTGCCTGCGTGTGTGTGTGTCTTTGTGTGAGTGTCTGTGTGTCTTTGTGTGATTGTCTGTGTGTGAGTGTCTATGTGTGTGTGTGTGTGTGCACGTGCGTGTGTGTGTATATGCGTGTGTGTGTGTGTGCACGCGCGTGCGCATGTGTGCGTGTATGTGAGTGTGTATGTGTAAGTGTCTGTGTGTGTGTGTGTCTGTGCTTGAGTATGCATGTGAGTGTCTGTGCGTGCGTGTGTGTGCGTGTGTGTGTGTGGTTAAACAGTTGAACAGGTACAGTTGAATGCTTTAGTATAATGACAATATCTTATATTTGATCATATATAATAATTAATATAATATTAATATAATTTGTTATGTCAATCAAGCAAAGCACTTATAAATGCAATTATCTAGTTCAACGTAAAACTAACAAAGCTTTATCAAATCCATGGAATCTAAAATAATTTTGGCCACGTCTATACATTTATGCTAATCTTTAACTGTAAGTGCCAATCAGAATATGACCGACCTTGCTTTGAATGAGTCATTTGAAGACCAGCTTCTTTGTGTGATGAATTATAAGACTGAATATGAGAAACTAAAAGTGCAGATGTGTTTGTATCTCATTGCCTTAAGCTGTTAGTCCCTCATGACTCAGATAAACACAGGAGTGTGTGTGTGGACTGAGCGATGGCCCAGCGCTGTGGTGAAGGCCAGTACATGGACCGGCTGGTGCGAGAGTGTGTGCCCTGCAGCCTGATGTGTCACAAATCTAAGGTTCTCACAGGCTGCACTGAATACTGCGGTGAGTTACTGTCTGTAGCTCATAGTAGCTCACTTAAAGCTGAAGTGTGGGATTTTAGCGGCATCTAGTGGTGAGGTTGCGAATAGCAACCAGCAGAAGTTACGGTGGCCGACAGGAGAAGATGTCGTCGTCTGGAGACAGCAGAGAGTAGCCAGTTCAGCAATGAGGTTTCTTTACAAAGATACATTAAGAAAGTAGGTTTACTTACTTATTCAGTAAAACGATATGTTATTGCGAATATTATTGTTACTTGTTCATCATTGTGTCAGTGTTTTATCCGCTGACTTTTGCTAGCTTCTTTGCACGAAGAACAACACATTGACGAAACGCGTTTGTCCGTTTAGGGCTCCTGTAGAAACATGTCGGCGCATTACCGCGACAGAAATGGCCCTTTCTAAAGGGATACAAACATAACGGTTCATTATGTTAGGTCTTTATACACCACTGAAAACATAATTATGTATATGATATTGCATTTCTGTCAACAGATCCTCCTAAATATTACACAACGAACCTTTAAAGGGATAGTTCAACCACAAATTTAAATTGGCCCATGATTTACTCACCCTGAAGTCATGTATGACTTCAGCTTAGCTTAGACGCCTCTCACGGTTTAAACTAATAGGGCTGTGCAACAAACTCATCTTTTATTATATCGAAATCCTCCTACATTTCTCTTAAAAATTTCTAATTGACGACTGGTGTTTTATTTTGCTCTTTCCTCTGCGCTTCTCTGTTCGTCATCACGTTGTGCGTCGGGTCAGGGGTTATTCTTCAGAGGCGATTATAGTTTATAAAGTTATAAATATGGGTATTTTTCTAACACAAATGCATGGCTTCACTTCAGAAGGCCTTTATTAACCCCTGGAGTCGTATGGATTACTGTTATAATGGATAGATGCACTTTTTTTCAAAACTTTCTCACGCTCTTTATAAAGCTGGGAAGAGCCAGGACATTATTTAATATCATAGATATAAACACTAGATGTCGCCTTGGGGTTCTAAACATGCGTCAAAACCGCCGCCATCTTGGAACAGGGGTCTTGTCATAGGAACTAGCTGGGTAACGCTGAATTCATGGATGATGCCGGACTTTTGTGCTGCGTATGGATGTTTACACGAACGAAATCTAAAAACCAGACAGCAAGGGATTACATTTCACAAGATTGTGAAATTTTGTATTTTTTTTTTTAAATTTATCTGTACTCTATAATAAATACATGTCTGACCGTTGGAACGAACCAAAACAACTAGAAAATCGCATTCATGACGATTTATGGTGATTTTATTTCCGTTAGACCTTTTCCTACATTGACGCTGATGAGGGGTTCCCCTGTTTCAAGATGGCGGCTCTATTGACGCATTCGTTCCAATGAACGGCCGTAGCCAAGGCGACATCTAGTGTTTATATCTTTGATTTAATATAACTCTGTGTTTGTAAAAATTAAAAAAAAATTGGGTAAACTAATCCTTTTATGTAGCTACTGAGATTTAACCCTAAAGTTAAACA
>NW_027508794.1:302500-317500 GCF_051911475.1 Siphateles boraxobius
AAACCATGATAAGAAAACGCGTAACGTGGATTAATGTAATAAGGCAGTGTTATTAAAAGACAAACTCAGTAAACATCATAATAATAAAGTATACTACAGAAACATCAAACAGCACAGAATATGAACGTTGTGGAACGCGTTTAATTATGGTTCTTATAAGGGTTTTCTTTATTAATAAGGTGTTTAGTGCGTTTGGTCTTTTAATAACTCTGTCTTAGTACGTTAAGCGTTTTAGGATGTCCCATTATTCAAAACATATTCAGGATTTATGAAGACAGATTTATTCACTTTGTCGTATACATTATTATTAATATACAAAAGATTTATTTATTAACAATAATCCTTTACACTATTTATGCGGGGATCTAAAAAATACATATCAAATTTGTGTTTTTATGTGTAGGGAAATAAGTGCAGTTTTAAAAAAAATGCATTTTAATAAGAAGTTTTTCTTACTTTTGAGTTTTTACATTTGGATATTGCCTCTAAATATATTTTAAAATCAATTTTTGACTTTATGAATATAGTAACGTAGTGCTGGACAACGATTAATAACATCCAAAATAAAAGTTGGTGTTTACAATATGTGCGTAAAATTATTTCATATATATATATAAATACACACACATGCATGTATTGTGCATGTGTATATACTGTATATTTATAAATAATTTATATTATATATACATACAAAAAAATTCTTAAATACATAGACCTACATGCATATGTGTGTATTTATATATATACACAAAATAATTTTACACAGTACACACACATATACAAACTTTTATTTTGGATGCGATTAATCGTTGCACAGCACTACTAATAATGAAATAAAATATAAACAAAATATTTCTATCACCATAAAATGAAAATCAGCTTCACAGGAATCCTCGGTTTTCTGCTGTTTCAGATTCTCTGGTGACTCGAGCTGATGACGTCAATCAGGATCAGGATCAGGATCAGGACAGATCGAGAGCGACAGAAACGTGTGTGTACTGCTTCTCTGACCACACGGGGGCGCCACACACACTCTATCAGCAGGCCGGAGAGAACAACAGCCTACACACACACACACACCATCCAGCTCTCACACACTCCGACAAGAGCCGGCCGTTCAGGATTATATGTTCTCCTACTCAAACGAGCATGTGAATGCGCGAGTGTGAGGAACAGAATGTAGAAACTAACGCGTTTGCACATGTAACTGTACCGCTCTCGAGAATTCCTATGGAAAATCAGAGTCATTTTAGTTTTTATAAATGCTGTATTTATTAGAGCACAACAGACTTTCTAAGGCCATCTTCAGCTTGAAAGTAGTCTACAGCTTTCTCTGTCATTTTCTCCATAGATAGACATGCAGAAAAGTCTTGAACCACGAACAAAACCTTCTGAATAACTCATAAATGACTATTTCTGATTCAAGGGCAACACACACACACACATACACGCGAACATAAACGCACACGCACACACACACACACACACACACACACACACACACACTCACACATACACACACACACACACACACACACACACACACACACACACACACACACACACACACACACACACACACACACACACACACACATACACGCACACACGCACACACACACACACACACACACACACACCATACTGAATCAGCAATGAAAGTACAACATGAAACGATTAACTAGGCTATACATATTCCATATAAGAAAAAAAAACAAGCTCTGGTAAATCATAATTATGACAAAATTAAAAATTATGAACGGCTAAATCGAAATTATAACATAAATCTAAATTAAGACTTAAAAAGTTGAAATTATCACATACTAAACCGAAATTATGACTAAATCAAAATTAAGACTTAAAAAGTAAAACTGACATTCACTTGAAATTATGACGTAAAAAGTCATGACGCTAAATCGAATATATAAGAAGTCAAAATTATGACATAAATATGCCACGATTAATTAATAATAATTATAAGATAAATATTTGAATTTCGATTTAGTAAAATAACTAATAATAACTTCGACTTTTAAAGTCACAATTCTGACTTACCGCGGCGGAGCATGATTTTATTTTCATATGTGGCTGAAATGGGCTTCCATACAAGAGCTTCCATATCATATCATATCATATGCGTAGTCTTTTACTGTCTATGCTAGATTCCGCATTCGACAGCTCCAGACATGCCCCGCCATCTTGGAACGGTCAGCGTGACGTCACACAGTAAAATGCTGCGTTCCAGTGAGGTTGGAGTGTGCGGGAAAATTAAAGTTCCAGGCAATCAAAGTTCACATTTTGACCACATGATGTCGCAACGACACAAGTGCATATCGTGTTTTTGTGTCAATTATCTAAATTCCGATGTCTAAATTCCCTAAGAAATGGAATAACCTTTCACAGTTGAGAATGTGTTGGTTTGTGTTTTTAACTCAATATTACAGGTCTGACTGGTACTTTTTAAATGTTTTCAATTGTACTATGGTAGCTGTTTAATGTCATGTTAGATTACGCCTACGTTTTGTTATATTGTGTTAGTTTAACAAAATCAAATAATGAAGTCTATAAATATTCATACATACATGACCGTTTGCTATTGTATGCTTTTGACTGTTCCAATATGGCGGACGGCTTATATATAGAGGCCCATCGAAACAGCTGCTAATGAGGCATCTTTTACTCCACACGACAGCTACTTAACACAATATTGTGTCTTAGAAACACATTTAATCGTTTAACAACATTGGAGCTCAACATAGGCAATATCTGTAAGTTCTGTGGCGAAAACAAATAGGATTTTACTCCCCTGAATCCTACTGTTGTGCAGTCACTCCAGGGAAAACATGTCCTAATATATCACCTTACTTTCACCCAATGATTAACCACTGTACATTACGACAACTGTTTTGCAGCAAGTTTTCTGAAATATTGTTTAAAGATGCAAATTAGGTATTAACTAACTAAATATGCAGTAATTTGCAAACATTTTCAGAAAAGAAATCTGAAAACATTAAAGTCAGGTTCATAATTCTTTGATTTGGTTGACATGTACAGGCTTTTAACAGAGGTTATTTGGGATGTCTCTGTTTATCACTCAATAAATCAGAAAATACTGTCAACAGCAGAAAAATGTTCGCCATGTTTAAATGCTGTATAAATCAGGCGAATGACATATGAACATACCTTGAGAATATAGATGAATTAAATTGTAAAGTGTGGTGTGTGTGTGTAAAGCTGCTGAACTGGAGATTTCTGACTCAAACTCACCAACTTTAAAGATATAGATTGAGATTAGATACACAAGAGATGGTGTAATAAAATAAACTCTTAAATGTATATTTTGGATGTTCTCTTTGCACTAGCCTAAAGGAAGATAAGATGTTATAAAGGCAAAATAGTCCTCAAAACTGTTTTTTGTCGTGCAATAAGAGTATGATTCATTTGATTTGGTTTTCGAATATAAAATAAAGATGGCCTAAAAACGAGCGTACGAAATGGAGAAAGCAGAGAACAAAGGATACAGAGGCGAATAAGAACGAACTGAAATTAAGCGGAAAAAATCATTGCTATTGAAATAAAAAAACCTTCCAACCCAAAAAGCAGAAATCTGGTGTCATTATTCCAAACTTGTTTCAGGCCGGAGAGCAAATCAGACACAGCACTTTTTTTCTTCACCATTTTTTTTCCATTGATTTGTTTTACATACATTACATACATACTATACATAGATACATAATTAACATTTATAAAATCCTCCCCAAAGTCTTTTAGCATCCAGTTTAAACAGCATGCCAAGTTTGAGTACTGATTCAGTACACACACACGCACGCACACATACACACATTAACACCACCAACACACAGGTGCCAACATACCTGCATGCGCACACACACACACACGATATGCATACACGCGCGCACACGCACACACACGACATGTGGCTGAGGATAACACTGCTGAATCGAGCCATGGTGGCGACAGGCATCACATGAACAGAAAGAAAACGTCTTCATTCACAATGCATCTGAAACACAAGCCTTCACAACCAAACAAACCTGCAGCCACATTCATCAGCAACCGAAACTTCTCACGTCCAACCAAAGATCTGAGATGCAACCAAGCAAAAACACCCTTTCCATTCATATCCAAGACTCGAAGCACAAAGAGAAAAGATGGGGGTAAAGGACACGTAAACAGGAAATGAAGGACTTATAAAAATATATTTATATATAGATTTATGTGCGCATGTGTGTGTGCGTGTGATACATTTTCAGCCCTCAACCTCAAACCCCCCCCCCCCAAAAAACAAGCTTTTCCGAATGAAGAATAAAAATAAAAAGTGCTGGACAAGGACAGTATTTCCAAACTCAAACGACAATATAGGTTTACGCTGAAGTCAATAACACCTTTCATTTGCATTCAGTACATCAATAATGCATACGAAGAAATAAAAAAGGAATATTTCCCCCTCATATACTTCTCGAGAAATCATTTGAGGACGAGGGAACTGATGCACGTGAATGCTTTATATTGTTTGTGGGTGAAAACGCAACTGAAAGTGAAGTGCGCGTGATGATGAAGATGATGAGATGTCAGTCTGTGTGTGTCTGTAGTGCCGGAGGTTCTCCATCTTCTCCTCTTTCTGTCAAGTATGCTCCGGTTGCTCAGTGCAGATTGGTTTAGCTGTGTAATTTTTTTCTTTCTTTCTTTTTTTAATGTCATTTCATATTTTGTTGTTCATATTTAATGTTCTTTAGTGAGAAAGGCTGCATGTTGTACTCTTCTGTCCCGGGACGAGCAAGTGTTGTTCCTGCTCTCCATCATCACGCCGTCACTCGTACGATCTTCCCTTCACAGCTTTGGACTCGGACCGCGTCTGGATCTCGGCTTATTCGTATTCAAGGAACTGTTTATGGTAAAATAACAAGTACCTGCAAAAAGAGAAAATACAATGTATGTACAGTGATGTGAATAAGTTTTGACACCCATGCTAAAGTTGACTAAAAATAAAAAATCATCTTTTGGAAATTGATCTTAATGCCTTAATTAGAAAAATTAGGAAAAATCCAACCTTTAAGGACACCAATTTTCTTTGTGAATGAGTAATGTATCGTAAATAAATAAATGTTCTTCCTTAAAATACAGGGTGCATAAGTCAGAACACCCCTATGTTAAATTCTCATAGAGTCAGCAGATTTATATTAAAGGCCAGTTATTTCATGGATCCAGGATAATATGCATCCTGATAAAGTTACCTTAGCCTTTGGTATTAAAATATCCCACATCATCACATTCCCTTCACCATATCTAGAGATTGACATGGTTTTATTTCAGTTAGCCTAATAGCTGGTATGATTTGCATTGAGAGAGATGATCTTATGGAAAGTTCCCCATGTCAATCTCTAGGTATGGTGAAGGGAATGTGATTATGTGGGAAATTTTAATTCCAAAGGCCAAGGGAACTTTATCCGGATGCATATCATCCTGATCCATGAAATAACTGGCCTTTAATAATAAAAATCTGCTGTCTCTATGGGAATTTAACATAGGGGTGTCCTGACTTATGGTGGTTTAAGGAAGAACATTTATTTATTTACGATACATTATTCATTCACAAAGAAAATTGGTGTCCTTAATTTAAAAAATTAGGAAAAATCCAGTCTTTAAGGCATTAAGATCAATTTCCAAAAGATGATTTTTTATTCCTCTTTTTAGGCAACTTTAGCAACTTATTCACACCACTGTATATATATATATATATATATATATATATATATATATATATATATATATATATATATATATATATATATATATATATCTTTTTTAAACATTAAAGAAAATACATTTCGACACCAAATACAAAAGGAATTTTCCATCTCACAATTCGGACTTTTCTTTATCCCACTATTGCGAGATAAAGAGTTGCAATTACCTTTTTAAACTGCGTGACGGAAACAAGCTTCCATTAAAAAACAGCAGGATTATTTAAGTTTCAATAAGATTATATAGTTTCTATTAATATTTTGAATTAGTTTTCATTTTACGTTTCAGTAACTATGTTGTATGTCATTTTTATTAGTTATTGTCTATTTTAGTTGTCAGTGGGAGTAAATTATTAATAAATTATTTAAATGCACATTTATATATCTTATTATTTAGACATATAGTAATAGTTACTCCGTATGTTAAAGGGGTGGTTGATTATGATTTCACTTCTCTAACTTGAGTTAGTGTGTAACAACAAACGGCTGGTAGAGACTACACGACATTCCTTCCGGGTTAGTGACATCACCAACCCTAACATTTACATAAACCCCACCCCCGTGGAACACGATTTATAGATTATCATGAATATGCTAATCAATGACTAGATCGTTAACTACATTCAGAAACGTCTTGTTGCTTCTACATGTTGTCACTTCTTCTTGAGTCTCTCCATCTTTGTCTGACTCCGATTTGAACATAAAAGGCTAAAAGTTTTTGAAGTTTTCAATGCATGTGTGTGATAAAAGGACATGAGCTCTTGAAGCTCCGCCCCCTGTGCCGTGAGCAGCAGCTCATTTGCATTTAAAGGGACAGACACAAAATGGTGCATTTTTGCTCAGCCTCAAAAAGTGACAATTTTAACATGCTATCTAAAATATCTGTGAGGTATTTTGACCTAAAACTTCACATACACACTCTGGAAACTTATTCACTCTCAAAATACTTATTTTAAATCTTGAAAAGGGCATTATACCACCCCTTTAATACCCGTAAATGCTTTATTAACATGTATCCCTACTGTAATTCATGATTAATTCAGTGGTAACTATTTTTGTGAGCTCATCTAAAGTGAGGACTATTTATGCCTCGTAAAGCTTTTACAAACCACTGCCAACTCCTAAATAACTGGATTGTAAATGTAATAATTTAGAGATGATAAACTGCTCATTAATAAAGTATGAAAATACAACTCTTGAACACATTATAGATATGCTTATAAATCAAGAATAAAGCATTTATAGCTGTATTTATAAACTGCTTACTAATGTCTATTAATGCTTTATAAATTATGAATTAACGATTTACTAATGCTTCATAGCATGCACTTATTATAAACTTATCAAATGTTTACTGTTCTACTGAAGATAAGATACCTAAATGTTCATTTGTGGGTGAACTCTCCCTTTAAGAAAGCATAAGCTCACGTTAATCAAAACCTTACAATAAATGAAAGTATAGTTATGTGTAGTCCAGCATAATTTATCTGCAAAAGTTTGATATTTGGTTTTGAATGCAGTGAAACTCAAGTGTGACTCGTCCATATAGTTGTGGTACGTGTAGATGAGCGTGAGACTGACCCCTCGCTGTCCAGGACATCTTTAATGCTGGCTTTAGTGATAATGGCGTCATCACACTTAAACCACTGGTCCTTGTGCTGCCGGATGAATGTGGTGTAATGGCCGCTCTCCAACGTGCCCTGATGATTCACCACTGCGAACAGAGAATACCTACACACACACACACACACACACACAGTCAAGTCACCATTTATATAGCGCTTTTAACAATGTAGATTGTTTCAAAGCAGCTTTACAGTGATAAAACACACACACACACACATTTTATTTTGAGTCAGTCACTTACTTGTTATCGTTGTTTAATGAATCCACTGGTTGCTGGTACTGTCCATTCATTCGGCTCTCTTTACTGTGACAAACAGAAAATACATTAGCAATTAATTTGCAGAGTGACTCCACTTCCTTATCCATGATGAATCCATGATGAATGTTGCCGTCTTTGTTGACAGGCATAAGATACTGACGACCAAGGCCTTAATTCACCAGCCATTGACAGAAAATTTACCAGCCAAAAATATATTTTTACCAGGCATGACACAAAAACAGGCAGTTATGACACCAAAATTTTAGATACCAGTGAAAATGTACGTTCCTCTATTACAATTTGATACCAAAGCTAAAAATACTAGCTTAACTAATATACATTTAATAGGTTACATTTTTAAAGACAAGAAAACATTCAGTAATAAAATAAGAACAAACAATCAAATTAAAAGCACAAATAAATACAATGCAATACATACAAATGAAATAAACAGTGTTCTTCAGCCAGGTCTAATTTCAGGTACCGAAATTTAATAAAGTAATCTAATGAAATAAATACTGCATAGTCTTCATATCCTTTTTAAAGGAGAACTCCGGCGCAAAATGAACCTGGGGTGTAATAACACATTGGTACCGAGTCGACTGTTCTCTGGGATTTGTTTTCATGATAATCGAGTGTAAAGAGTTTCTCTCTAAAAACTGTTTAGCTTATAACGCTAGTATATGGGACATATAATAAGTAAAAAGAGATCGCTAGTTAATACCACTAACAAGGCTCAAAATAGCGCCACACTAACACGCTAGCTTAATGAGGGTCTCTACATACAAACTGAAGCACTGAGAACTTTGTAAGTGTACAGACAGTTTAATATTAATAATATACTTTATAAAGACAGTAACATCGCGTAAACAGGCAGGAGCCATTTTGGGAAACAGTCTCGACCAGTCGAATCACGAACGCCGTGCTACGAGCTGAACAGTGACTTCGAATCTCACAGTTCAGCTCACGTAACACGGCGTAGAACAGTCGACTCGGTACCAATGTGTTATTACACCCCAGGTTCATTTTGCGCCGGAGTTCTCCTTTAATGGTTAAGAGGAGTGAGTGATTTTTCTTTGTCCTTTGCTGTTTGGTTAACATTAAAAAACACAGACTTATTAGGATGCTGTCACTTTATGACCAAATGCACGCACGGATCATGCGTTTTGTGTTTGCGTTCATTTAAGACATAACTGACTATGTTTACTAGGATTTTTGCAGAGACAGGCGTTTTCTTTTAGATCATTTTCAGTGAATTTGTCCATACAAGCGCAGGTGGCCATGAAAAAGAGCTCAACGTCGCATTTGTTACAATTCAAGAAACTGTTACTGGCCAACTGGCGGCTGACACCGTTTCATACACTCGCCAACGCTGATTTTTACTCGCCCGTGGCTCTTGGCGAGTGTTATTTTTAGCAGGGCCGAGTGAGGTTGTACCTGGAGGCCATGAAGGGCGTCATGTCCAGCTCCAGAGGAAAGGACACGTAGGTGGTGATCTTACGCCGGAGCTTCGCTGAATGCTCGAACCGCTGGACAGAAGAAAACAGAGGAATGAGGTTTACAGACTCACACACACATCTTCTGATGCAGCAACGATTACACGAAACCTTAAAGAGCTACACAGTGTTTAAGTCTTTGCAACTTCACATTCTGGTCAAGAACCAGCAAAAATGTTGAATATCTTACAAAGTACAGATGCACTAGATGCTAATAGACCTTTGACTAATAGTATGGCCTGTAACCAATATACTATACATTGTGATGACGATAATAGTAATAATTTGCCATTATTATTAATATTAAAAATAAATAATTAAATGAGACGTGTATAAATATTATATAAGTTCTATACTACTCTGAGTAAAGTAATAAATAATGATTAAATAATATAAATACAGTAGTAGTATTAGTTATAATAATAATAATAATAATTATATTGGTGAAAATTTAATTCTGCCATTAAACTTCACTTTGTTTTAAAGAGTACACTGTAATATAAAATTACAATATTTTGATACATTTTCATGTAACTATTCATATTACTAAATCATATTTTTAAGATTTATGCTTCAATTAATAGTAAAATTCCATAAAATTTAATTGAACAATCCTTACATATTATTCATATTATAATTGAGTTAAATTAAAAGAGGTTAATAAAACAGTTTGTATACATCTTAAATGGAACAGGGAATGGACAAATTAGTTTATGTGATTCGTATTCATAAATTAAAACAAAAAAATTAAAATGTTTAAATTAAGTTTAAGATTTATACAAAATACTTTATTAAGCTCTTTTTTTACTCATTATTCATATTATCAATGAAGAATTTTAAATATGTAAGGATTATCCGATTCAATTTGATTAAATATTACTATTAATTGAAAAGCAATTGTGTGTAAATTTGTTTTTACACAGTAGTATAGAATTGGAATATTTCTATACATTTATCATTTATCATCATCAATCACATTTATCACAGAATTCTGTGAATTCTGGCGTCAAAATATTATAATGTACAGTATAAAAAATGGACATTAATTTTGATATTTGCTAAAAATTAAATTTAAAAGTGTTATTAAAAAAAGAATTTAAACATATAAATTGGAGAAATAAGCATGCACAATTAAACGTTTACAATATCATTCCATATACATCAAATATGGGCTGAAACTAATAAAAATGCATTAAGATATATCAAATATGGGCTGAAACTAATAAAAATGCATTAAGATATATCAGTAATCATTAAAATAAACACATAAGATGCACTTTCATCTGCGTCAAAAAGAAACAAATGCATGCACACACACACACACACAAACGTACTTTGAGGTGGAAACATGCCACGATAGGAAGTCTCTTCATAGTCAGCTGCTTGGTGGACTCCTGGTAACTATGGCAACCGCTGCATTTGATCTTGGCGCTGCTTCCTAAGTGTTCGGGTCGGGTGAACCTGCAATGCAGAAGAGTGAGTCAGTGGCGTCCGGTGCGATCGCAGATCCGTGTGTGTGTGTGTGTGTGTTTGTGCACCTGCGCAGGCAGTCTGTGAGTGTGGTGGCTCCGCTGGGATGACTGTCTCCGTTCACCACACTGCCGTCACTGCCCGGGCTCAGCGGCCAGAACGGGGTGGACGAACCCGGCAGATCCAAGCTAATGTCCCAGAACGGGTCTATTGTGGTGGAGACTCCACTGCAGACACACAAAACACTGAATAATCACACGCTACTAATGCACCACCTCAAATAACACTCATGAATCGGTCAGAAACCATTCAAACTTGATTTGATAGATGCATTTGCACTTAAATAATCAAGAAACGACAGGAATGATGCAACACCTCTGTTAAACACAAGGTGGCGTTAAGGAGCATTTATTTAGAGAAAAAAAAGATGCAGAGACACTGGCTCTGTGTCAAAACCTAGTGAGCGGTCTATGCAGGGGCTAGGGAGCATTTAAGGCAACAAATTTAATCAAATATATATCTTTCTACAGTGCAATATTACCAAAACCATTGCTATCAGACTTTATTTTAATTATGTAATTGAAATGTAAAATCAGGGGTACTAGTATGTCAACTGACTACATAAAAAAAAGCTTGGATGAAGAGTGAATTGACTTAAAGGGGTCCTATTTCATATGTTCATCTTTCTTTAGTGTGTAATGTTGCTGTTTTGAGCATGAAAAAGCTCTGATATAGAGAATAACTTTGTGCTTTGTAACTTTGCAGTGTCAGTGTTTCTGAACTCCCTGAAACGCCTCCATTGTAGTCTTGAGTTTTCTAAAAGAACGATTCATTTAAATAATTCATACGCAGAATAAAGGGGCGGGGCCTGGTTGAGTTAGTTAGTAGTGTGTTAAACTGGCAGTTATGGTAAGGGGCGGGACATTTCACAAACACACTCAAAGCTCTTGACCAATCACAACACACTGATCCAGCCGACCAAACAGAGGGGAGGGGCTTCATAGAGACAGGAACTAAACAGAGCGATACTGACAGACTGGGAAGAGAGGAGCCGCAACAAATGCCTAACCCTAACCCATATGGGGAAAATAATGTGTTTTTCAACATTTAAACATGAAAACTTATTGTAGTAGAACCCCAAAATAACATCAAGACTTTAAAAAAGGACACAAAAAGGGACTTAAAAGTGGCCTTATTCACAAAAAACAAGCAGAATGTCAGTTCATTCTTGCATACAACAACACATTCAATTCAATGTGTCAATTAATGCAAGAACAGATTTATGAACGTTGACACAGATGTTCGTTCGTCTCGTTTCACACACACACACACACACACACGTATATCTTGTCTTACTGGCAGACTTGGCAGGTGACGTCAGACTGCAGGCCTCCTGTGAAGATTTGGTCAATGATGCAGTTGCAGTGGTTTGGGTTGTTGGCTTTTTTCCCATTATCATCTCCTTAGCGGACATGGAAGCAGCATATGAACACGCACACACACACACACACACAGAGAGAGAGAGAGAGAGAGAGAGAGACAGAGAAGGTCTGATTAGAAAGCAGCGCTCGGACTGCTGCAGAAACACCCCTCCCTTTGCTTTCACACTGCAGGAGAAAGAGTGAGATCCGTCTACCGACTCTACATCTACATCCTCTCGCTTTCATTCGTTCGTCTCATTCGTTCGCTCTTCTGTTCTCCGTTTCGGAGCGCTTGCTCCCATCGCCCACCGACTCCGACCTCAGTGCGTACACTGCGACAAGACTCTCTCCCTCGCTCTCACACATGCGCGCGTTCAGAGTCGAATCAATATTTTAAGGAAATGTTTCATCCTACAGAGTCACGAATCTGAACATGAATAACAAGTAGATCTAACATGAGATCTTACACGTTCTATAATGCTAACGGTGCTGTGAGTGATCTTTATGATATAACATGCATTAAATCTGCACGCTATCTGACAGATGATCCAGAAAAGCTTGAAATGGCTTGCAAGATGTTAAAGGCAGAGCTGACCGATTAATAGAAATAAAACCGATTATCACACTGTGATTTCATAAAATAAACATGTGTTGCATGTTTCAGAAGGTTGATGGTTATGTTTTCTCAAGAAAAACTTAGTATAGTAATCTTACAGTTGTACTTATAAATAAAAATATTATACTATTTTTCTTACTCTAAAATAAAAAAAATGGTGTTTTAGAAGATAAAAATTAAATATTATAATATTTTTCTTATATAGCCTACTCTAAAATAAAAAATGGTGTTTAAGAAGATAAAAATTAGAGTATTTTTAAACATTACAGTGTTTAATAAATCTTGTTTCATATTTTTATTGAGTGATAATAATAATAATAATAACAACCATAATAAAAAGAATAGAATCTATTAATTATTTTAGTCGTATTGCTACATAAATCACTAAATGTGGCCACATTTTGCAGCCCAACAAACACAGTAAAGCTTTTTAAATTGTATTTTAAATCACATTCGCAACTTTTATCAGAAAGACAATTTTTTTTTTTTAATTCCCGCCAAATCGTGCAACCCTACTTAAAGGTAAATGTGTGTCATTTTCTTGATGTTAAAATACTTTCACTTTCATAACATTGTTTTAATTGGACACAGCTCCACCAATAGCGTAATTTTGAGGCGGTCTTTTTGCTTGTCCAGCCAATACCAGATAATGTCATGTTTAATGTACATCTTTTCCCGCCTGAAATTCTCTTCCAGGTTGTCTTGATTTCCGACAGCAGATTCGTCCTAAAATACAGCTGTCATCATTAACACACATCATGCAGTGTTACTTCATCTTTCCTGCTCTAAACCACACACTTCATCTGAAAAGCAGCCAGGTGGAACTGATATAATTAGCAAGCTAATGCTGTGTTTCATTCAATTCACCCTTCACAGGGAGTTTGATTGACAGGCGATCTGACCAATCATAACCCGTCATCCGCCATTTTTGTTGGACAAAGCAGTCAGAAGAGTTAGTAAATTAACGTCAGTGGGTTTGAACTTGAAAAAACGGTGTGTATTGACGTCTTTCCGCGGTTAAAACAACATTCCTTCTGATGTTCATTCATGTTTATTTGATGCTATAAATGAACTAGAGAAGTCGTTATTTTAGTTTTTTTTGCTCACAAAAAGTATTCTCGTCGCTTGATAACTTAAGATTGAGCCACTGTAGTCACTAGGACTATTTTAACGATATCGTTAATAACTTTTCGGGGAACAAGTTTCAATCCCTCAGAAGCCTATGGAGGAGTGATCCAGCTCTTAGATTTAATCACAAATATCTTAATTCGTGTTGCGACGATGAACGAAGGTCTTACGGGGTTGAACAACATGAGGGAGAGTAAATACTGACAGAATTTACATTTTTGGGTGAACTTTCCCTTTAAGATTATTTATGGTCTTTCTTGTTTTGTTCTTTCAAATGTTGTTGCCTCATGAAAAAGCTGCGCTATACATGTACTATAAAATGAGAAGACATTTATTTTATATGTAAATACCTTTATTTGTTTTTCATCAAATGGAACATTTTACCTTTTATTTGCTTCAAACTAAATGTTTTTTCCCCCCCACTATAACGGCGGCAAGTTACTTTTGCTTATGGTCTCACTGAATCATCAAAGGTCAGAAGCAAGTACATTGGTCAATAACGTGAGATTAAACGCGTAAAAATGTATGTTTTATTTAACATATTAAAGGTTTGGCGTGAGAGGAGCATGGCTTGCTGGACATAGCAACCGTTACTAAAGCGGTGGTCAGCTGGTAAAGCTGTAATGTGTGTGATTGGCTGCGGTACCTTTGCAGTGTCTGTGCAGCACGTCGAGCGCAGCGATCAGGAACTCGTGAGCGTCCTGCTGCTCGTATCCGGCCAGGTGTCGAGCGTGAGTCCAGACCAGGTGAAGCAGCCGGAAGGGAATGTGAGGAGAGCGATGACCCGAGTAAAACTACAACAGAGAACGACGGACACATGAGCGACACACTACATGTGCATTTATTTGATCAAAATACAGTAAAAAATGCAATATTGGAATTGAAAATAAATGTTTTCTACGTGAATATATTCAAAAATGTAATTTATTCCAGAGATCAAAGCTGAATTTTCAGCATCATTACTCCAGTCTTCAGTGTCACATGATCCTTCAGAAATCACTATAATATGATGATTTGACGCTCAAGAAACATTTATGATTATTATCAGTGTTGAAAACAGTTGCGCTGCTTCTTAAGTTTGTGGAAGCTGTGATAAAACTGTGTTCAGGATTCTGTGATGAATAGAAAGTTCATAAGAACAGCATCTGTTTGAAATAGAAAGCTTTGGTAACATCAATCAAGTGACAGTGCGTAAATTTTTTTAATTTAATGCATCTTT